>NC_136009.1:7295464-7320464 GCF_048128805.1 Centroberyx gerrardi
AGCCAGAGCGGCAGGCCCTGTGGGTTGAACAGCAGGCTCTCCCCCTCTCTCTGGTAGGACGGGGACATGTAGTAGTCGCTGCTGATGATCCTCTGCAGGTGGCTGTCCTGCCAGTGGAGGTCGCAGGCCTCCATGGCCCTGCTGAACACCGTCCTCCTCGGCCGGGACAGAGAGTCTACACCGGACAACACACAGCGGGGGAGGGTTAGTGACGTATTAAAAAAGTGGAAATATTTTCTAATTTGTTCCTGCCTTCATAACTGTTGTTTGTGCGCTCAAAAATAAGAGTTCACAGGTTTGTATGAACATGTGTGTGTGTGTGTGTGTGTGTGTGTGTGTGAGAAGGTTGGGGACAATATACTTGCAAGTTCAACCAAATCAAGAAGTGAAAATTCAAATTACTGGAAGAAGTTTTTGGCATGTTGTCCCATCCTGTCTATCAAGGAACTAAGTTCAAGTGCAAATTCACCGCAATTTCTATTCATATTTTGAATGGATTGAACTGAAAGTGAGTTGACTCCAACCACAGTATGCATAATAGAGTGTGTGTGTGCGTGTGCGTGTGTGTGTGTGCGTGCTGACCCTGGGCCAGGTTGCTCTGCGGCAGAGCGTTGGTGATGTTCGGCAGCTCGCTGCCGTAGTTGCCGTCCTCCAGCGGGCAGACGTCCATGTCCCCCCACTTCTTCAGCTGCTTCAGCCAGCCGCTCTTCTCCTCGCTCTTGCAGTGGGGGTTCAGCACCACGCACACCCACAATGCACCTGGGGAGGTGACAGGGGGGTCAGAGGTCAGGATATACGGGAGGTAAAGGTTTTGGGGGATTGTCTAAATGCTGTTTCAGTCTTTTTTTCACCCTGCTTTGAATAAAACACTGAGTACCCAAGTATCTAAATTTTCATGGCTATAAAACATTTTTTTTTAATCACACTAGAAAGGCCAAGCCACAGTCAATTGACAGCTGTTTTGAATTTTAGAATTGAAATATGTCAGCTGTCACAATGTCCTTCCATGACTTTCCCTAGACCCATTGTGTGCACAAACCAGTGTTGTTATATTTTCAAAAGCACAATAAGAAACAGACATTTATTACCTGCAATTGACAGCATTGTTGTCATTCTCTTAACGCCCTAAACTCAACTGGCCTTTCTAGTGTTCAGCTTGCCTCCCTCACTGACTGACTGAAATTACCAGGCAGCCAACTCCGACTGTCTGGCTGGTTTTTCCTCTATTCCTGTCTGCGTCTAAGTCATGATCTCTCCCTCTCGCCCAGGAAGTGTGCTCATCGACCCCCTAAATGCTGAGATCGATTGCAGAGAAGTTGAGCAGCCATATTGATCCGAGGCCTTTATCATTCACTCGGTGTAGAGAGAGAGAGAGAGTGAGAGGAGAGGAGAGGAGAGGAGAGGAGAGGCCCGGGCAGGGAGAGAGGCAACTGTCTGGCTGACTGCATGACCTAATAGCTTACTGACTGGATAAACCACTGTTTACCTGACTGACAGGCTGACTAGCTGACTGCCTTTTTGTCTGATTAATTGCCAGACTGGATACTTGTGTGTCTGTGACCTAGACTGACTGCCTGACTAACAAGTCAGCTGGCCGATTGGCCAACTGGGGAAATTCATAAACGAGGCTTAAGTCTTTCTCAAGGAAATGCCTGTATGTGACGTCTAGCGGTGAGAAGGTTAGGACTGATATACTTTTACACTGCCTTGTATTACATCTTAAAGTATTGTTTTTCTTAAAGCAAGTGAAAAAAAAATATAAATTCAAATCATTTTCATTGAATTTCACTTGTTTCTAACAGTGTCACCTGTTACATCTTGAAAAGACATCTTGAAAAAAGGTGGATCACACGTCATTTTTTTTTAAAGAAAATTCATGAAATATGCTTTTTTTTTTTAATTGAATGAACTGAAGGTAAATTGATTCTAACCACAGTATGCATATATTAATGCATATAAAATAAGATGATTAATTGCACTGGCAACAAGTGAAATTATGTAACTCCACTGGCAGATTGTTTCACTAGGTTTAAGAAAAATAAGATTTTAAGATTTAAGAACAGATTATGTAACTTGAGATGTATATTTTTTGCAGTTTGCTTGACCACAGATTGACCAACTGATGGTCTGACTAATAAGCTGTTTGGCTGATTGGCTAACTGGGGAAATTCATATAAAAGACAACAGACTTTTCAAGGAAATGAAATTTGTGACACCTAGCTGTAATAAGGTCAACGCTGCTACAGTCTTACGGTGCATTGTGTTTCTCCTTTGTGTTCATTCAGGTTTTGCAAGACATTTTTCTGACTCTGTCCTTACCCAGCTCGTCCCACAGCTGCCGACACTTGTCCGTCATGCCCGTGCCCTGCTGTCTCCATAGCGACAGCCGAGGGTCCGCCATGAACTGTTCCGTAATGAGCGTCAGCATCCGGGCGCCGTTGGAGTCTCGCATTCGCAGCATCTCGCGCACCTAGAGAGAGCCAGAGAATACACGCTTAAACACTTTGCATATCCATAACAGTGTGTGACATCTAGATATCTTTGATCGGATTGTATTCTGTCAGAGAAAAAGCATTAAATCCAAGTGTAAACGCACCCAAGATGCATTGAAGATCCACCCAAATCCCCTCCAGAGGTGGCCAGAGATGCAATTGGCCACTTTAACAACAAGGTATGAATGCAATGTGCCTCCGATCCACATATAACAACTATATTCAACTAACTATATTAGTTCAATGACATAATTTAAGACATTTTAAGGCGTTTTAGGACCTGCAGTTTTCTCTTGCACCATTTTGCATCCCCAGTCACAACATTTTGCATCCCCAGTCAAATGGATGCAAAAGAGCATGGTTGCATTAAATACCGTAAATCCTCTAATATTGGCCCAGGCCTTTATTTACCTCAGCTGCAGAGGGTACCAGGCCTTTATGTGGCTTACATTAGAGACAGGCCTTTATTTCTAATTCCCTCTGTTTGATAAGTATATTTGCTCATATTTTAGTACGAAGCCTCCTTGTTTTCTCATCTGCTTCTGTTGGGGTACGTTAGGTAGACGTTTTTTTGTTACTGCAATGCATTACGATAATTACGGTAATTGACGACGGCATGCTCCAGAGACTTCCGCCGGCCGAGCTATCTTGTGGCACTTGTACGTTACTACAAACTACAGTTACAAACAGGCACCAGGAGTTTACCGGTATCCACCGTTGTTTGCATGTAAGCTGAAGCTAACGGAAGCTAACTGAACCTAAGAATAGAATCTATACAGTTATATCATATCGGCGTTTATTTCGATGCATATACGCGAGCTCAGTCCACCTGACAGCCCTCTGTTCTGTCGGCGGAGAGAGAGACACAGACAAGCATGGAGGTTTGGAATCTCGGCCGGATCACCGGGAACCGGTTCCGGCCAGTGCCGATCAGTGCCGGCTTGGATCGGGAGGATCAATGCGGGCCGTGGGCGCGGTGGAGAGGACAGCTGCGGAGAGAGGAGACGGACACGGTCCAGCCATATACTAGGTTTTGACCTAGTCTTGTTTCCTTTGTTTTTTTCCCCGGCCTGTATTTGAGGCCGGCCTTTATTTGTTCGTGTCGACCACGTCCCCGGCCATTATCGGAGACCCGGCTTTTAATTGACTACAGGCCACTATTAGAGGATTTACGGTAGGCCCAGTCACAATCAACATAATTCTTTAGCATGAAGCAAATACAGACCTAGTAGGGGGTTTGGTATGTAAGCAGGGATAAGCAATAGTCATGCGTACCTTAGCGAACATGGAGTTGAGCTGCTTCCCAGAGCCGTAGTATCCTCCCTGGGACAGGAACTGTTTGACTTGCTCTCGGACTTGGTCCTCGTCCAGATGCCAGCAGTTGTCATCGTCAATGCTGGCGCCTGCAGTTGGGTCTGGGGCACCTGGGAATACACACACAAACACACAGGCAGTGTAAGTGGAAAACACACACACAAACTTGTATGTATAGGATTGAAACCGAGCACAATTCACATCTAACATTAACATCCTTCCCTCCACATCAAAGCTGGTGTAAACAGAGAGAGGAGTGTATATTCGCTCGGTCACTCCGTTCCTTCCTGTTCTCTGCTCGCACCCCAGCGAACACCTCCCGAGCAAATAAACAAGACGGTGACCATGGGAAATGGAGTTTATTTTTAAGCGGGCCTCGCCCTCAAGAACACTTTCTTTAATCCAGATCGTGTCAGTGCTGCTTTAGACCAAGGCTCCCTCAGTCCTAAACCCACCCTAAGAATAAATCTAGAAATAAATGAGCTAATCCTGATTTTATTCCCATCTTTGTTCTATCCGATTCATGCCATGACAGATGATACAACAATATGAGGTGATGTTGATGGGATTTCCTTCACTATTCCTTCTCTTTCCACTATGTTCACCATGTTGGTTTTTGCCCCACTTATCCAACCAATAGTGCTTGTATTCATTGCTGCATCAATTATTAATCAGTGCATATTCCCCATACCTATTTCCTTTATATGCAACTTAAACTACACCTACATGACTTAAGCTAAACTGCTCGACTCAGGCTAATCTTCTACTAAGGCCAACTTTATTTTCCTTCTGTTCAGCACTGTGTGTGTGTGTGTGTGTCTGACTAACACTGTGGGGAAATGTACTCAGAAGGGGCAGCAGTGCTTTGATGTAGCAGGAAGCGAGTGGAGGAAAGCCCAGAGACGCGTTGCCAACTGGCCGGGAGCGTGCAACGGCAAAACAGCCGCATTCCTCCATCAAAGCCCAGGCCCAGGACTGAACTGAACTTCAACCCCCATGATCCCCCTTGTCAAACACAGACAGGAAAACCCCAGAGCTGGACTTCCCGGGTAGGAGGGCTGGGGAATGTCAACATTTAGCGAGGAGGATGGAAGGGGGAGAAAAGAGAGACAGAAGTTGTTGTTTTTTTTATGTGTCTAGTTTTTCTGTCTTTCCCCCCGATGCGGCTCTGTTGTCTCTCTCCTCCTCTCCTCTCTCATTTCGGCTTTCTCTCCTCCTTTCATCTCTCCTCTCTCCTTTCCGTCTCTTCTATCCCACGTCCCAGCTGCCGTTTCTCCACCTCTCTTCCTCTCGTTATCCCTTTCCTGTCCACTTATCCCTTCCACCTTCTCCCGCATTCGTTTTTATCGTTCATCTCCTATTTCCTCTCCTTTCCACAACACTGGGATGTAGCGACTGGAGAGCGGGAAGTACGGAATCAAACGAGCCGTGTGAAAATCGACTTGGGCTCTGACGTGTGACGATCTCTAGGCTAGTGCGCCGGACGTTTTAAGTCCGGACCCTTTCAAGTCTGGACTGCTGCAGTGAAGATAGCGCTGCTGCGGGACGGACAGCACCTCCAACTCTTCAGCAATTAAGAAAAGCGCTGTGCTTCCATATTGACTCCCATGAGATTAGAGGACGGGTTGTGAATGGATTTCGCGGATGCTTGAGACATGAAAGTTGCTCTGTAGATAGGTTTTGTTTCTCTGTCTTACCGTGGACCTGGTTGATCTCCGAGTTGGAGGAGAGGATCTCGTCGGCCAGCTTCTGGGCGGTGGGCAGCACCTCGGTGTGGTGGGCCGTGATCAGGTACTGGACCAGCTTCTGCAGCTGATCTCTGTTCATCTGGAACAACGTCTCGGAGATGGGCAGCCGCAGCTTCACCTGCAGCAGACACACAAACATATGACTGTTGGTATATGGCAAAAAAACAGAGATTCCGATCTCAACTGAACGCAATGGGACTAGCATGGTTAAATAAAATGAATTCTTAATACACACAAACACACTACTACGATTTAACACCCGCATCAGGAATTATTATATTCATCTATTTTTATTTTCCTTGTTATATGATGAAAAATGTCTTCTTGTCTTACTGTTGTTCTACTGCAACCTGTGTGGATATTCAATATCTTTATAATATATATTAGGGATGGGACGATATATTGAAATTCAATATATCACGATACAAAAATATGACAATACATATCGTGGGGCAGAAGAATGAATCATGATATTAGCTCCATTTTATTCTGCTGTAGTAATCACAAATGAGACAACTTGTCCATCACAATTTCACAAATTATATTATTTGCACTTTGGAATGACATTTTTAAATCGTTGTTTACATTCTAGCAAGCCAATGGCATTGCTAGAAAGATTTGTGGCTCAGAAATAAACATAAATCTGCACAGTCATGCTTTGTTGTCACTGAATTTTTATTTATCACATCGTATCATAGTTGTATCGAATTGTGAACCCCATATCATGTATTGCATCGCATCGTGAGATAAGCACATCGTCCCATCCCTAACATATATATCTTTATTAATATAGATATATACTGTACATCGTGATAATTACCTGCTCAGGCTTGCGTATGCGGTACAGGGAGAGCGCCACCACGTGGGCGCAGTAGAAAATGTCTCGGTTCCCGCAGCCGCAGGTGACGGAGGTTATCTTGCAGCGGTCGAAGCTGATGGCCACCTTGTGGGTGACCTCCGGCTCCGACGGCGTGGCGGGCTCGGTGACCGTGCCGCTGAGGTGGAACCCTGCAGAGACGCGAGGGAGAAAGGGGGGGGAGGGTTAGGGTTTGAGCTTTCCGTGTTTTTCATCGACTGTGATGAAGAAACGTCAACACATCGCGCCTTAATAAATCTTTCAATGCACTTGGCATCCCCATTTTATTCAGCCGTTTCCTTTATTTTGGCTTTTACCTGGAGCGTGTGTTGATTGCAAGGGAGAAAAGCAGCAAGGAGAGAAACATCCATGGTAATACAAGCCTCTACAAGGATACAAAGACAGTCCTCCAGTATAAAACACACACATCTTAATGAGATGCCTCCAACAGGGCATTGTGCCATCTGATACTCCACTTCTCTCTCTTTCTTGCTGTGTGCGCGTGCGCGCACACACACACACACACACACACACACACACACACACACACACACACACCGACACCCCAGGATAGTAAGGATAGTAGGCTATATGGATGAACTTTAACCCCGCTCGGCATGGTTAACCTTTACCCTTTAGGGGGACTCCAGGGGACATGTCGACCCACCCACCCACACACACACACACACAAACAACTGATATCAACTCCCCTACTATGAGCAATATACTGTGAATTAGACAGCTATAGGCAACATCTCATTGTACTCAACATAGGTATAAAGCCTACTATGGCATAAATCCATATACGTCTATAACAAACCGATGTCTTGTAGAGAACTTATTCCTCCAATTTTGACACTTGACATTATGTATAGAAAAAACCTCATAACTCTTGGGTCAGGCCAAGTCAACCAGTTCTTCTTCAGCTGTTAAAACGATGGCTTTATGAAGTTCTATGGGATACTGATGACGTGTAGAAATGTATAGCGGATGCAAAGAGAAATACATATTAAATCAATGCCACCTGCAAATAAAAAAAAGCCCCTTTAACCCAATATGGACCATCTGTACGGCCTTATAGCCCATAAACCAACTACTAAAAGAGATGACATAATGCAGATACTGGACTAAGTGGAAAAAATAGACTGGAGGAAAGGAATTGTGGGTATTAGAGACGGCGAGGAAAAAGAGGAGAGAGGGGGAGAGACCGGAGGAGAAATGTGAGAGGGGAAGAGAGAGAATAGAGAAGAGAAGGGGAGAGTGTATCTGGTAGAAGGTCTGCCCTGCCGTCTCACTGTGACAGGTCAATTATTTATGAGGTGAGGTGTGTGTGTGTGTGTGTGTGTGTACACATTGGATTATTGTATCTCACCAAACCATAGCAACCCTATTGCTGCTTTCACAGTGAGAGAGAGAGAGAGAGAAAGAGAGAGAGAGAGAGTGATGTACAGAGAGAAAGAGGGTGATGGAAAGAGGGGAAGAGTGTGCCAACTGGATAGCGATGGTAAGGCTATTTTGGGCCAGTACTAAAATTGTTCAAAATATATATATATATATATATATATATCTAAAGCTCTCACAAACCAACAAACACACTAATGCACACACACACACACGCACACACAATTAAATTCTGGGGTTTGGGCCATGATGGCAGGGCAGCCTAATAAGCGTGAGTAAAGCCATCTCTTTGGCAAAATCCCACAATTGGCTTTTCCACACCAACACAAACACACGCACACACACACACACACTGAGGTCCAATTAATTGCCAATTGCTTTCATTATGATAAAAAAAAAGAATAGGAACTACAGGAAAGGAGGGGAGGAAATGGAAAACCACATGAAAGGTTGGAAAGTACCAATGGATGTTGGATGGCCAACTGACCAACCAGCCGACTGACAAACATACTGACCAACCTACTGACCAATCAACATACCGACTACCAGACTGACATACACCTACTGACATACTGCCAACACATAGACCATCATACCCACATACTGACTGATCTACTGACTGACATCTTGACCTGCCACCCAAACTATCAACATGCCGACCAACAACCCTACAGACATACTGACTGACCTACTGACCCACCAACTGACACAGTCAAATAGCGACTGACTGACCTACCTGCCCACATACCAACTGATTGACCAACCTACCTAAAGCCATGCCAACCAAACTACTGAGCAGCCTACTGACTTACCGACCAACTGACCTACTAACCTACCCACCGGCCAAACCACCAACCAACCTAACAACTGACATGCCGACAGATCTACCGACTGACACGCGGACCGACCGTCAGACGATCTGTCCGATAAACAAGGGGAAGCTAGCCAAAGAGCGCATCTGTCGATGACAGTTGACAAGGGTCGACAAGGGAAGGATGAGAGAGAGAAAGAGAGAGAGACATTCAGAGAGAATAGAAAGCAGAGAGAGAGAGAGAGAGACAGGCATCTGCCAGTGATGGACATGAAGAGTCCTCCTAACTTCCTTGCTACCGGCCCCGCCTGTCCAAACCTATCTCTGTATCTTGCAGCACACGATAATGTCATAAACGTCAGATTATGGCTCTCCATTCCTTCCCATCTCTCTATAATGGGCGCCAGTTTGGCAAGGTGTGGGCACTCGCCATATCTAAGTGAGTCCAAATTTGATCTTGGAGTTTTTAAAATCATTAGAATGGAGAGCAAAGACCAAGTAAAAATCACCAGAGATTTATTTGGAAGCCATTTCTACAAAAAAAAAGAAAAAAAAAAACATCAGGGGAGCATTCAAGACCAACATTCCCTCTAAATTGATAGTTTGGTGAGTTATTGGCCAAACAATAATATCTTGTCATCATCAGTTATCGCCCCACTTTCTGTACAAAACTTTAGTCTAACTAAGTTTAGAAGTTTTGGTGGCAAATGATGTTAGATGCAGGTACTTTACCCATAGCTTAGCCTCTCTCTCGCTCTCTCTCTCTCTCTCTCTCTCACACACACAACTCTTTGCATTGGAGCTCGCCCCCTTCTTTCTCTCTCTCTCCCTCTCTCTCTCTCCCCGGCTGCGTCTGTAGGTTAAAGCCTATTGTTGGCCGGGGCCACGAGGATGAATGCGATCGTGACACCGCTGCTCTTTTCACTTTCAATCAAGTGCAAAGTGGCTCAGACACGGTTCACGGTCTCTGTCTCTCACCCCCACTCTCTCTCTCTCTCTCTCTCTTTCAGTCTGTCTCTATTCAGTTACCTTATTGGAGAAACAATATTGTGAAAGCAGCGCACAAAATGTAATTTGTCAAAAACTAAAACAGGTTACACATTCAAATCACACTGAGATGATAAAGCATTTGGCCTGAAAACATGAACATGAACTACACTGTAGTAACCAGTGTGTGTGTGTGTGTGTGTGTGTGTGTGTTCACAACAACGTATTAAATGCTTTAATGGATTTTGGCCTGGGGTTGTGTGTAAAACTTTACTCTACCCCTTCTCTGTCTCCCTTTATGTCTCTCTCTTACATGTAGAGTGCTCTTCTTTCTGCGTGTGTGTGTGTGTGTGTGTGTGTGTGTGTGTGTGTGTGTGTGTGTCTGAAAGGGCTGAGGCAGACAGTGTGTCTTCAGCAGATGGGAATGCAGTGACACTTGATAAAAGACGCTGCATCAGACAGTCTGCATGTACACACAAACAACGGACGGGACACACACACACACACGCACGCAAACACAGTGAACGAAACGACCTTTTCAGAGCCGCTCTGCTTTTGTTCTTAATGCCACCACAAGCATAAAGACGAAACAACACAAACTAGTCAGTGATATTCACAGTAGATATGCCTAATCTCTCTCTCTCACTTACACACACACACACACACACACACACACTATCTCTTTCCATGCTGTTGTATAGCAGGGCAGTTGGGGGAGTGATTCGGCTAAACAGATGAATTCCCAACAAAGGTGAATTAAGAGTGTGTGTGTGTGTGTGTGTGTGTGTAAGCCTGGGAGTACTGCCAAGTACAATGATCTGGCCTTATCCTTTGCAGAAAGCACATGGCCCTGTGTGTGAGTGTGTGTGTGTGTGTGTGTGTGTGTGTGTGTGTGTGTGTGTGTGTGTGTACGCCATGTCTTTGTGTCTGTTATGATGTAGGTATAGATGCTTACATTTTTATGTGCACACGTGCTTTGGGCATGCGTGTGTGTGGGTGTGTGTGTGTGTGTGCGCATGTGTGTGTCTTGAAATACAGGACCATCAGCCCTGTATTACTCCTATACACACCATCTGCCTCAAGTCATTTACGCTTATATATCGTATATGTGTGTCATTTGTGGTAATTAACAATAGTAGACTTTCACTGTGCGTGTATGCAAATAATTTAGAGCCACATATAGAGCTTAGTGGAAGAAGGAGAGATAAGAGATTCTCACCTCTCTTGTCATATAAGACAGTTAAGGTTTTGCATGTAGATTTGTTTTTAATCTGGAATTTTAAATATAATCGAAATGCATAGTAATGTATGAGGGATAGTATAACGCGGGTGTCTAAAATATGGATGCATGTGCAAGTAGGTTCACACATTTCCACCAGTCAAGTGCGAGAAAACTGAAGAATGTGTTAGAAACAAGAAAGGAGAGGAGAAAAGACGAGTGGAGAGACGACCATTGTACATCTTTTCATTGTAGAGACCCCCCCTCCCTCTCCCATATATACACACACACACACACGGCTCTCCCTCCCTTCCCTGTTGTACACCATCTGTCACTCGGTGGCAACTCCGCCCACACAGAAACTAGCCGTCCAATCAGGACGCAGAAAGCCACCCCCCCCCCCCTCCTCTGCTCATAGGCCATTAACCCCTAATTAGCTGGGGAGATGGAGAACACAAGCCTTATTCTCCCAAAGCCTCATTACAGGCTTCATACTTGCAGGCACAAACAGACAGACAGTCATTACCCCCCCTCTCCCCCCCCTCCCCTCCCCTCCCCTAATGTATTTAAAATTTAGAAGGAGAAAATATTTCATTCTATTCATCTACGCTCCCCGCAGCGATGCGCCTCCGCGACACACACACACACAATCCCACTCCTCCGTTTCTCCTCCCACACAGGAGCACTGCGTTCTCTGTTTCGGCGTATCAATATTGATGCACCTCTCCACCTTGGGTTCATCTGTCTCCTGCGTCACACCGGCTCCACACACACTCTCCTCCTCCTTCCTCCCTCCCAGAGTTATTCCCAGCTCAACCAGTACTGTCCAGTGGGGGGGGGGGCAGAAACCGATTCCCCTTGCATATTCCTCATTAACGGTCTGCATATTTAACTCATCTTTTGATGTGAAAACAATAAAGCTGCGCTAAACAAGATTTTATGTAAAAATGCATCAGGCTAAATCACAAAGCGGGGCTGCAACAGAGAAGACCGTCTCACCAAAATTTACAAAAATTAAACTTCCAATAGTTCACCTGTCAATCAAACAGTGTGGGCGGAGCTTAGATTTTCTGTTGATGCAGTTTGAGATTTTGTAGGTGGCGCTCTTTTCTTTGTCTGTTCAGCCACGGTGGCTATCTCTGCCGAGTTCTTCTTCTAATTATGTATTTTTCTCTGTCGGGTATTTGATCTATTATCAGGTATTTTGCGATGGCTTCCAACATGACTCAGCCAATCAGAACGGAGGAGCCTCCCCCACCACTCATCCCTCCTTGCCTAATCAAATCTCAAGCCCTGCCCCTTTCCAAAAGGAGCCTCGCGCAGCTAGAGGCTTCACTCCAGCACCCAACGCACCCCCCCCTCCCTCCCTCCCTCCCTCCAGCCCTCCCCATCTCCCATCTGCTCTGACAGCTCCAAGGTTAACACAGCACCCCCTTCCCTCTCTCTCTCTATGTCTCTCTCTCATTCACACAAACCCACATGGCCCTGTATTCAATCAGCCATCTATCTCTGCACAACAGACACGCGCATGCACATACACACCGAGCACACTGAATCTTCTCCTCCCCTCTGCCTATCCAACCATCCATTCATCCATCATTCACCCATCCATCCCTCCATCCTGCAGTGTTTGCTGATGTGATAACAGCTGATTGATTCATTTGTGATTTCCCAGCAGCCCCGTCCCAAACACACACACACACACACACGCACAGACACACACATACGCGCACAAAAACCTTGCTAACCGCCGGGACTCATTTGTCATGATCACATTCAATTGATTCCCTGATTTGCTCCATTCTGTTGTGATGGGAGGAGAATAGGGAGACCAGGGGAGAGAGAAAGAGGAAAAAAGAAAGACAGGAGAGAGAGGTTTAATCAAGTTTCTTTCAGCTGATGTGTCACGGTTAAAAAAACTAGGAAAAAAAGAAGGGAAGAGCCACAGAACGACACCACCGGTGTGGATGAAAATCTAGGAGAGACTGACGCGTCGGCCCCAATCTCCCCACCGTCTCCTGATTGAAGGGTATCGCATGAAGGGAAACTAAAAAAAGAATAACGGAAGGAGGGGGGAGAAATCCAGAGGGAGGGGAGGAGGGAAACGAAAGGAAAGAGGCTGATTGACAAAAAAAAAAAAAAAAAAGTATATCAAATAATAACAGCTCAAGTGCTGGGGGGAAAAGGGAAAATGGTAATCTAGCACTTGTCACAAACCAGAACGCTGTGAAAGGAAGACTATGTTCCCCAAAATGCTCATCAAAGAGAGATAAAAGGAGTGAGAGAGAGAGAGAGAGAGAGAGCAATCAAAATGAAAAGAGTTAAGGATAACAAATAGGAGGGGGGAGTGTGAGAATGACGAATGAGAGTGCACATATGATAGGGCCTGTAACTACTCTTACTCTCTCTCCCTCCATCCCTCTCTCCCTCTCTCACACACACACACACACACACACAGGTGCCTTGCTTGAGATAAAAGCTGTAGCCCCCCTGACAGCAGCGGAGAAGGGAGGGAGGGAGGGCAGGAGGGAAGGATGACATCCTTTTGTTGACGCCGTCTGAAATTCAATCAACGATTTCATACATCCAATCTGAAAGCAAATCTATAGCAATTGAAAGCCAAAGTGGTCCAATTCAAACCTCGCATACATTCTGCCGCTAATGGAGAGTCCCTCGGTCGATTCATGCCATTGTCGACGTGTGCGGCGGCAGAACGAGGGTTACCTTGTGAGGAGAAAGCCATAAATGGCGCCTTCAGAGGCGGAGAACACAGGACCGAAAAACCTAGCTTGGGCGAGGGAGCGCCGGGAGCAGAACTGCTTGCAAACAAACACAAGAAGTGTATTGTATGTTATACAAAGCTGACAAGAGTTGAAAGACCTTGGTGTGTGTGTGTGTGTGTAGCGTACACAGAAACTGTCC
Organism: Centroberyx gerrardi; assembly: GCF_048128805.1. Lineage (NCBI taxonomy): Eukaryota > Metazoa > Chordata > Actinopteri > Beryciformes > Berycidae > Centroberyx > Centroberyx gerrardi. Next base: position 7,309,215 of record NC_136009.1, read on the forward strand.
CTTCTTCAGTGTGTGCAAACTCTTTTCACCCAAGGCTAAATTGGAGATAAGAAGCCCGTGGTTTTTTTTGTTCCGGCCTGTTGTTTGCTCTGTTTTCAGTGTAGAGGCATTATTGCAGCGCGGCCTTGTCTAGCCACGGTTAGAAAAGGCTGAGCAAAAGCAATTTATCAAGCCGCAAACACTCTCAGGCTCACGTTGCTTGCTCGCCTGTGATAACGCCTGCGTGCTGTAGTCTGAAAACTTGGATTTCCCGGTCTGACTTTTTCCACTTCATCTCGAGACTTGATCTCTCATGCATAAAAATATATATTTTTACAACTCGGGAAGCAAGCAAAAATGTTGATAATGCACTGACAAGTCATGGAACTAAATGTATGTCAGTGTGAGAAATGTACTGTATACAATACTACAGCGTTGTAAGCGACAGGCCATGAATCACAGTGCATAGTTGAGATGTTAAAAAGACAAAACAACTAGCTAACAAGCTAGCGTTAGCACCCAGTCTTTGTCTCTGTGGCTAATTTGCAAAATAGCAAAAAGTTGTTGCTTGTCTTAACATTCAACAAACTTTCATTAGCTCAGTCAGTTAGCTTTTTATATTGTCACTGACATGTCTTTGTTTTGTTTTTGTTGTCAGACAACTGCACAACCTTAAAAAATGACTTCATTCAGGGTCACAAAATGCTAACACGCAAGAATTATCTTGTCATGTAGTTGTGATGCTAAAAGGACACAATGATAGCTAACAAGCTAACGTTAACACCTGGTAGCATTTTGTCAGTTAACTTTTTATTGGTTTAGGACAAGTGGATTATGTATTTGTTTCTCAAACAAAATATGTTGACAGAGAAAAACACAACAGTCTGAACATAGGAAAAAATATGATGGCATCGGCAAGAAGAGACAGACATGGTGAATCTTTATATTGCCGTTAGTGGGGAGTCTCCCAACATGGCATCTGTCTTTGCCTTCTCTCGCGATCTTCCCCTCTGTCTCTTATCTATGGCCGACACAGACATGTCGTCATGGTAATTGGTTGCCATAGTAATTAGCATTAGTTTGATGTCACCATGGCAAAGGCATAATCTTGGCTGAAACCTTACAATTGTGTTGAACACTGCAAAAGTCTCACAATCTGTCGTCACAAGAAACAACGCTCATTTCTATGACAACATGCTGCAACATTTGGTGGCAGCCATCTTATCTTTATCATAAGAAATGACCCTGAAACTCCCTAAAACTTAAAATCAAGAATAATGTTGATGCTACCACCTGTGCTAGAACCAAAGCTGGGACTAAAACAGGGACAAATGTGGAACCAAAACCCCTAACCATCACATAAATCAATGACAAGGGAAACATTAGACTGTCAGCTGACTTTTGTATAAAGGGCTGAGGGAACTTAGCAAAACCCTTGTTCAGATCGCTAGCTACCTCCTAGCAAGCTAAAGGGCTAAAGAAGACACAAGCATACCAGACACATGATATGCGCGCACACACACACACACACACACACACACACACACACACACACCAAGGGGCAGACAGAGCACATGAGAGGAACCGACAGCTGTAAAAGGTCACCATGCTGGATTTACCCTCCAATTACCAATACATCAGTTTACCAAAGACACACACACGCACACACATTTACACATGCAACACCAATTTTTCAATTAGTGTAGACACACATATGCACAAACACACACTATCCTCAGATCAGTGCAGCTCACCCCACCAACAGCAGAATGATATCTGCTACATGTACAGATCAGTCCCTGGAGCAAAATGTGTGTGTGTGCGTGCACGTGCCTGGTTATCTTTGTGTGTGTGTGTTTGTGTCTGTCCGTATGTATCTGTGCAAGCAATGCATGCAACATTAATGTGTTTATGCACACGTGAAGGGCTGTGTTTGCACACATGTACTTCATGCTTGTGCCTGTGCTAAGCCAAGCCTGTTGTCTCCGTCTCTCCCTCCGCTTCGCTTTGTCTCTTTCTTTCTCCCTCCTTCTCTATCTCTTTCTCTCCCTGTCGCACTTTGGCCTTTTCCTAAACCAGCCGTGGCCTTAGCCGTGGTTTTTGTTTAATATGGCGGCATGCAAAGCAAAAGGAACAACCATCTGCCATATGCATGCAGTCTTAGGAACAACAAGGGCTGGCATCACAATGCCTCTTTAGTTAGTGTGTGTGTGTGTGTGTGTGTGTGTGTGTGCGTGAGTGTTTGTTCTTCAAGCGCAGTCTGCAGGGCAAGATAATTATGCATTTAAGAGGCTTATATTTCATTTCAGGAACCGAAGAAGACAAAATGGCTCCATTCTGAGTTGGCTGAGACAACACAAGGAATGGCAAGGAAGCAACTGAGAAAGAAAAACGTGTAGGAGAAAAAAAAAAAAGAACGCTCACTCTGATGTTTTCAACGTTTGTATAAACACACACACACGCACACACACAAAGGAGGCACAAAGCCGAACATTTGCAGTTTGTGCGAGCGCACAATCGAGCACAAAGCTGAGCATTTGATGTACAAATCCTGCTTTATTAATCAGCGTTTGGGATGTTTTTGTTTACTGTACAGCTGAAAGCCAATCTCTGATGAAAGCAGCCAAATCAATAACTAAAGACTGAACAAGAGTAACTTCAAGGACATTTTAGAGTGAGGGAATAATGGCCCGGGGCTTGTCAGGCAGACAACGCCCCGTCTCATAGCACCTCTGAAGGAAGGTGGGCTGCGCACGCTGAAAATACACAAATTATGAATAATTAAGGAACTTTTTTTGACGTTCTGCGGTGACCGAGAGTGGCCCGAGTATGTCAGTATTTCATAGCATAAAAAACAGCTTTATTCCTGACAAATAAACCTCCAGAAACGGTTCGACTTGTGTAAACGTGTCATTTGCAGACGATGACCTCCGCTAATTTTAGATGTTAACATTTGCTGTTTGGATTTTAAAGAACGGTGGCTTGTCTTCATGTTTCAGCATACCCAGGGATAAGAAAACTGAATGGTACTGGTTTACTGGTTAATCTAGATGCCCGTTAGCGGTTACTATAGTAACGGCTAGTCTTGCTGGGGTTCACGTCCAACAAAAGAAATGTATAACTAAACCCATGCTGGTCTTGCAGTTCTGAGAAAAGCATTTGCACAATCTTAGATGCTTTGCAAAACATGCAAAGGAGTATTGAGTGTAGGTTTTATTTCAATGCTCCGGTTAATATTTTGTCTAATGCACGAAGGTCATGAAACTTGATGTTGCTGGTTGTGAAGCTTGGACCATGTGAATGTTTCGAGTTTAGAAACCTCCCCTCCCCCTGATTAGCCTCCACCCCCAATGAGTTGATCACTGCTCGCCTTGCACGATCATGCATGAAACATGAATAATGAAATATAATAATGAAAACAGCTTGCAAGCCAATCTACAAGCTGACAATGCACACATGCCCGTTCTCACACACACACACACACACACACACAATAGCTCTGCAAGAGTGACACTCTCATTTATCCATTAGCTGAAAAGCAATCACAGATTTGCAATTACGTGCACACACACACACACACACACATATATAGGGGTGGGGGGCTTCTGGTTGACTTCATCAAGCTCTCATCAAGCCAAGCCACCATATGGGGATGGGGCCCAAAACAGAGGGGGACTAGGTGTGTGTGTGTGTGTGTGTGTGTGTGTGTGTGTGTGTGTTTTAGAGAGAGACCCCCCCCCCCCACCCCCTAATGCAACACCAACACAAAGGAAGCATGCATCACCAAATCAGCTTTGTCTTGCATGCATTATGACGCTACTGCTGCCTCGCTAAGAAGACACACACACACACACACACACCCTGAAGGTGTGTTCAGCTCGAATCAGCTGAAGCGAAGCAATGACAGGGGCCAGGGCCAAAAGCTCTAATTACTAACTCCTCCCCTTTGGTCCCCCCTAAAACACACACACACACACACACACAATCCCTCTTACCCCCCCATTGTCTGCCCTCCTCTCTTTATCCCTCCCTCTCTCGTTTATAGCCTTATCTCCCTCCCACCCTCCCTCTCTCCCCGTTTCATTCTCTCTCTCTCTCTCTCCAAGGCTAGCTTGCTGACGTATGCAGACGGTCGTACGCGGAGCATACATCGAATTTTAATCTGGGCGTGACCTGCTTCTTCTCGCCCCCCCCCCCCCCCCCCTCTCGGCTTCCCTCCCCTACCGGCTGCCCCCACGGAGTCAGTCTTTCACAGGCAAGCGCAGCCGTCCCCGAGCACCGCCCACCCCGACACCCCCTCCAGGACCCGAGCTGCAGGCCTCCAGGCAGGGGCCTCGCCTGCCATTGTTAACCCACAAAGGGTGAGAGGCGGCTGGCAGGCAGGCGGGCAGCGGCCAGGAGGCCTTGTGGAGGAAGCCAGGGGAGAGGGAGGAGACCGGCTACTGCGGTGGAAGATGGATGGATGGAGGGATGGAGGAAAGGTGGGGGCGGGGGTACTTTGGCTTGCTTGGATAGGCAAACAAATGTGGTTATCCGAGATGAGGAAACATGAGGCGAGGAGAGAAGAAAAGACAAGAGAGGACGCGGAGTGAAGAAAAGACAAGAGAGGACGAGGAAAGAAGAAGAAAAGAGAAGAGTACCACGACACCATAAACTGAACACAACATATCAGAAAAATGCAATGTAGCTGAGCAGAGCAGGGCAGCTCAACAGAAACAAACAGAGCCTGTGAGTAATGCTGGCTCCAATCACAAAGCTACTAATGTGTTACATTATCTAAACCGTTCACTCTTAACTGGATGCAGACCGGCCTCTCCATCACATCTGCTGTCTGAAGTTGGGATCACACTTAACACGTTGACTGCGTCGCTCTCCAGTGGAATTTCAGTATTTTCAAATGAGAGCATCTGTCACCGCTGCATTACTCAGGATCCACTCTACCTGTGCAGTGATAATGCATAAGTAACTGTAACTAAAACCAGTGTTGTTTCGGCCTGTTTTTTTGCCAGCTATCTGGGAAAGAGAACCTTGTGCCGAACTCTGCACACAGCTTGCAGGAATAATCATTCAGATCTATCACTATGATTCAGAGCACCAATGGCAACAACAGCAACCACTGAGGATTCAGCAGGAAACTATAGCCTGGAGAGAGATCTGATGATTTTTTTATGTCTTGTTTAAGCATAATGTCTAACACAAAACCAACCATTCACCTGCAGTATGAGAATCACAGCTCAGCTCAGTCGACGGCAAGGCAGTGACTTGCAGGGCAACTTTTTGGCAACCTCAATGGGCAACAGCGCAATGTTGCTTTAAACACTTTGGAGCATCCTGTTGCCAGACCACAGGCCACATTTGAATGGAAAAACACACACACACATACACACACACAGACCAAAGCAATCATCCAATAATGTCAACTGTCACACACACAAACGTGCAGACATACATGGACACACACAAGCACACAACCAGCTTTCCAATAATGTCAGCTGTCACACACATAACCACACACAGGCACATGCGTGCACACACACACACACAGACGAGCGGCGGGAGCAATCATCCGATAATGTCAACCGTCAGGCACACACGCGTGCACACGCATGCACACACACAGACACACACACACACACACACACACACAGCCAGAACAAAGGAGGGCAGGCTGGTAAACAATGCTCCACAATGCTCTTTGGCAGGGACTTGTTTACAAAAGAAAAGGCTTCCAATCGCTAGACACCCATTCATTCACACACACACACACACACACACACACGGCTGGGATGACTCTGAACACAGCAGCAATGTGTGTGTGTGTGTGTGTGTGTGTGTGTGTGTGTGTGTGTGTGAGTGAGAGAGAGAGACAGCAGTTTACAATGCCGGGCCGGCCATTCTCTCACTTACACTGCCTTTCTCTATTCAGTCGTTCAATTGCTCTTATTCCCCTCCCTCTCTCTCCCTCTTTATCTTCACTGCACTGTTACGCTCCCACTTCCAACTTGGATTTGTGAATCCAAACAGTTTTTCTGGTTGTATTTGTTCCATATATGCTCCGCTTTCTTCATTGTGACTGTCTCATTCACTTATCATTGTCATACAGGACAGACAGGAGAGATCGAGCTGCGTTCACCGTTCCTGCACAGTACGGTACACCCCCCCCCTCACACACACACACACACACACACACACACACACACACACACACACACACCACAATAGCCTGGATTCACACAGTGGAGAGAGAGAGACAGCTTGAGATTGAACCAACAGTGATGCAAGCCACCCAATCCACTCTCTATGGACAATGGAGGGCTAGTAACAACAACCCTAGGGCTTGAGTTGGGTGTGTGTGTGTGTGTTCGTGTGTGTGTGTGTGTGTGCGTGTGTGAGGCAATGAGGCAATGAGGCCTTTTCTATCCCTGTCTTTAAACCACATCAAGCCCCTGAAATATTGCATTCATGCCACATAATTTAGTTAATGAATTTAAATGAAGCGTTTAAAATTGCGTGCTTGTGTTTGAGTTCTTTGCTGCTTTGGCAATACATAAACATTACTCACATGGCAGAGAAGCACGGTGAATGCGTGTGTGTGGGTATATGAGTAAGTGAGTGTGTGTGTGTGTGTCGCTGGAGTTGCTCATTCCGAGGCAAAGCTCCACTGACTGATTATCCAACTCGTCCTTTACCAAAAAAGATCATTTATTTTCTTTCTATTTCCCTTCAGATCTTTTTCTATCTGACTTCAATGCACCTCGTTTAATTCTCTACTTCAAGTGAATGGAGTCTGATGGGAGCGCATTCAGATCCGCTCCTCTCCCGCGGCTCCCAGCGGAGCTGCTGGACGACCTCCGTCTCCGTCTGTCTTTGTCTATTATACCCCTCTCTTGCTTTTCTGGCATTAACGCGTCCCTGGTGATTGAACGGCAGAAAACCCAGGTGTGAATGCAGCGATGACGCACTTCAGACCTCGGACCCGATCGCCCACACCACCTCTGGGGGTGGTCAGGGACTGGGACCTGCAAACTGTAAACGCGATGCATCTCCGATTCACGCATAACTAACAGGGAAAAGGGAATAAACTTTTGCACGTGGATGCAACCTGGAAACGAGCAGCATAGTAGCAGCATACTAGTCAAAAATGGATGGTTAGGATACTTGTGGCTGGGGAACGAGTGAGATGAAGTGTTTACGCCAGTTTTGACGGAGGTAAATATTACAACAGTTTCAGCGTGTATAGCGGAGATGCATTTTAATGCCAGGCGGAAAGGTGGCCTTATATGCTCACGCTGTATTCAATGGTAAACTCCCACAATGCAGGTGTAAAGTGCCGCCTACCAAGCCTGCAGACAGAAGCTGAATATTCCTAACTTTTGCCTTTTTACCACAGCAGTGACCTGCACTCCTTGCCTCCTCTTCCAGTGAAGATAAAGCAGTTCATAAGCAAAAGCCTTCTCTTTCTGTCCATTTGAAGCTAAATGAAATGCTGAAAAACAGTCGAGGCTGCATAACAAATTGTCTTTTATCTTATTGTATCAATGTACATGAAATGGTCTTGTTGATCAAAATCGCCATGGCAACAGGAGAGCAGTTTGCCGTTGTGGTTGACCAACATCCCACGATGCCAACTGGTTCACTTTGAGTTTTAAGCCACAGTGTGACTGAATGCAGCATGGCTCCATCTCATCTCATTCTGTCTCCTTCTCTCTCTCCTCTCTCTCTGTTGCCCTTCCTTTCTCTCCCTCTGACCAGTTCTCTCTCTCTCGGCTGCTCCGTCTCTTTCTCTGCATCCCTCTCTCTCTCTCTCACTCTCTCTCTCTCTCACTCTCACACACACACACACACACACACGCACAATAAGAGCCTGATTAATAAGTGTGTCTCTCCCTTGTTTCCGGAAAGTGGCAGAACAGGGAAGGCCATCTGAAAGGCACTTCAGCCCAAATTATGTAGATTTATAAACAGCTTTGGACACATGAGGCGGCGGAGGGGGGCGGGTGAAGGGTTGGGCGCCGGCATGAATATTCATGAGCAGACACTTTAAACTTATCCTCTCATAGGTCACCGCAGGGGGAGAAGCAGCCAATCAACTCCTTTTGAGTGCGTCTCTCTCGGTCAATTCAGTTCAATCTGTGTTACCAAAGTGTTTAAATGCAGCTGAATAAATATGATTTAAAAAAACTAGGACATAACAGGAAAATCGGTCTGTCTCTCACACACACAAGTGAATAAAAGAGCAATTTTCTTCTCAAAAACGACTTTTGCTGTGTGCGACGCGGGTCGATGCGCAACTCAAGCGTCAATCAATCTGGAGGGTCGGAAAGAAAACTTCACTTGGCTGTTGAAATATGAATACGTCGACTTTTTATCACTTTTCTGCGTTACTGCACACGCACAGCGGAGAAAGCGACCGTAGGATTCCGCGCGACAAAAGTCATGAACAGGATTTAAACCCTCGGTGTCCCGAATATGTGGCACGTGCCTCGGCCCGCAGAGCCAAGCCGGTGCCCCCTTCACCTCTCTCTCTCTCTCTCTCTCTCTCTCTCTCTCTTGTGTACAAGCAGGAAAAGCAGACTTTCCTGCACCGTCCAAAGTCGAAACACTGGTGAACGTGAAGTACATGATTACATGCAGCAGCGTTTAATTTCTCATTCTCTCTATTGCTCTCCATTGGCCCACTTGTTTTTCTAGCTTTCTCCCCACATCAAGGTCACTGCCATAAAAGACACAAACACACACACACACGCACGCACAAAAGGGACGAGGGAGAAAGAGAGAGAGAGGGAGTGAAAGGCTCTTCACAACAATGTGTGTCGTGGGCTGAATACAGAGCGCAGCACAAAACAAAAGCATGAGCGACAGCCAGCTGGCTTGGCACCACTTGGCACGGGGCAAGCCCGCTTGTCCTTGGCATGGCGATGAAACACGCGAACACACACACACACACGTAGAGACACATACACACTTTCTCTCTCTCCTCCCAGGTATAAAGAAAAGCCTGTCTGTGGAGAGGCTCAACACTCAAAACAAGTTCTCATCATCAGATGCCGGTGAAAAGAGGTTACGCCGGGCTACGCTGCAGAAACACAACAGGGTCCTCGTTTCATCTCGAAAACCGGAGTGGGAAAAGAAACAGAATGACTTGAACGAGACGGAGCTGGCAAGCGTTAGACGGGGCGCCGGACAAATAGTTGGCACGGGCTTTCAAAGGTAAAAAGTGAGGAAAAAGGGGTGTTTAAAGTTTAGAAAACTGATAGGAACCTGTGAGGCAGGGGCTGGCAGGCGGCTAGCAAACACGCGGCTACGTCCGCGAACAATAAGCGCTCGCTAACGTAAATACTGCTATCACACCGCTAACAGCTGGATATCCATTATCGGACACGTCCTTGTCCATGGTTCTTCCCATTGGCCCATGACATTTGGACAAAACACAAACACATTTTTGTAACAACCAAATTTAGACGGGCGCTAAAGCTAGCGCAGGACGAGCAATTTGCGGTCAGACATTAAGCATTACACAACTATGCTGGCTGCAGAGGTCGTCTCCGTTTCCAATGCAGTTTTAGCTCAGCGCTTTAGCACAACATCCATGCTTAGCGGATGGTAGAAGCTAGCTTAGTTAGCATCATCTCAAAGGAAAAGCACCATGGAGCACTAAACACTGAACACACAGAGGTGAAACGGCGGACACTTTTCTTGTCCGACGGCGGCAAGTTGATCAAAGAGCTTATTGGAGCTTAGATTCCCTCCTTTCCATTCCTTAACATCTGCTAAAGAATGAGCTAGAGGGAGTTTCGGCCATATTCCTCATACCAGCACCAGGCTCTGGAGTGTACAGGTGAGTAAGTGCAGTCGGCTCAGACGGGAGAGCGCGGCGGTAAAAAAAAAAAAACACTGCCTCTGTTTTTCACTAGTCCTAAATACTGTTATTATCTATACAGCTTACGGAACAGTAGTCATTGTACGGTTACTGTAAGCAAACAGCTTAACACTTGTCCCGGTGACTCAGGCGTCATTCAATGTACATATCCTTTACTCAACAGTCAGCACGCTTGGTGTGTGTGTGTGTGTGTGTGTGTGTGTGTCAGACTGTGTGAATATGTACAAGTAGGGGCAGTGCATGACTGTCTAAGCCCCGCAGAGAATAATAGCAGACGTTCCTCATAGGAATGCGCATTTGAATGAATGACGGTATCCCATAGCACCAAGGGGCTACTGCCTCTTTACCACACCGAACTTAAGCAGGGGCCTTACACAACCTATATATTCAGGTGCGGCCCTCATTCATCGAAAGCTCCGTTGTTGCTTTTGCAACCGCCTACGTTGATAATTAGCGTTTGAGTCACTATTGGAAGGATTGGGCAAGCCTGCCCATACACTACCCAGCATTGTGAAACGCTTGTCTATAGCTTAAGGCCAGATGTAGCTGCCTGAATCCCCGATGCCCCACCTCTAATTCCCAGTTATTGAAACATTACTGCCAGCAGACATAATGACTAATGGCCAGTGTTAAATCTTCACATCCACTTAAAATGTGTCAATTCACAAGTATGCGGTGCGGTTTTTCGCGATGCTGCAATACTGACACTAAGCTTTTTTTGAAGGATTCGTTAGAATGGGGATTGGCTTCAGTGGAATGGGCGAGACTGGGTGTGCCTCGGGTTTATGTACGCTCTGCAGGTTGAGATGTGTACGGAGAGGGTCAGACGAGTGTTAAATAGAGATGAACCGCCACTGTGGCTGCAGTTGCGTGGAATAAAAAGGGGGAAACAGAAAGGGAGACTGCTCTGAGAAGTAGAGGGACAAAGAGAGCGAGAGAGAGAGAGAGAGAGAGAGACAGCGAGAGAGGGCCTCCTTACTCAGCAGGAGCTGTCTGCCAAGGCAGAAGTCAGGCAGGGGGCGAATGTGTGTGTGTTTTGTGTGTGCTGTGCGTGTGTGTAAGTGCAACGTAGGGGAGATAGTGGCCACGTGCCAAATACAATGACCCGCAGAGCTGGCAGGGCACAGGGTGGCTGTGTGTGTGTGTGTGTGTGTGTGTGTGTGTGTGTGTGTGTGTGTGTGTGTGTGTGTGTGTGTGTGTGTGCGCGCGCGTGTGTTGGAATGTGTGCGCGCCCGCATTCCTGGGACGCATGCTGCCGGTTTCTCCACAGTAACAGTGAGAGGCGGCGATAGACTCTGTCTCAACAGAGCGAGGGAGGGAGTGAGGGAATAGAGGAGGAGGAGGAGGAGGGAAGAGAAGAGTGAGAGGCATCAATGGATGAAACTCGGCAC
>NC_136009.1:7325464-7357964 GCF_048128805.1 Centroberyx gerrardi
TTCTTCCAACAGCACACATAGCATTGCAAGATATCCGCACTCAATCCAAAGATTGATTTTCTGCTTCAAAACATTAAGTATTTCCTTAACCTTAACTCTAATACTACATTTAGCTGCAAAGCAAATGTTTGGATCTTCACTGGCAACAGCAAAAGGCAGTCACTACTTTTCATGGAATTCACACACAGATCATAATGATTTATAGATGATGCTCAACAATAAAGACTCCTTTCCCGGCAACCTCCCCTCTCCAAAGGTTCATAAAGTAAAGCAGTTGGATGCAAATTCAATATGTTAATTACTTATTTTCCCCAAAACCCCATCAGTTGCAGTTGGGTCAGTGAAAGTTCCACCTGCCTCTGGAAAAGGCTCCTACGGCAAAAGGTGTGTGCTGAAAACAGAGTGCAATCAGCTGCTGAACGCAGGCAGCCTCAGGTACGCTCCGTCATCACATTCAATGTGGAGGCTACGCTCTCTCTGAGACACACACACACACACACACACACACACACACACACACACACGTTTACTACTATAGTTGTGAGGACCTTAATTGGCTACATTCATTCCCTAACCCCTACATGTCTAACCTTCAACCCCAATTTAACCCTAATCCTAATTCTAATCTTAACCCTAGACCCAAGTTTTAAATCCTAAACTATCCCCTTAAGAAACGTCCTCATCTTTTCCCATTGGAGGACATCTTCATGTTTCTCTCACTTCCTCTCTCTCTCTCTCTCTCTCTCTGACACACACCATCATCAAACTCAGGCCCCGCGAAGCCGGGCAAGCTGCATTCCTGCTGGCTCTTTAATGTCAGACGGGGGCCTTGATGGACAGGGAGAAAAGAGGAAGGGAGGGAGGAAGGGAGAACACAAAAGGACAAAGAGGCCAAGTGAAGGCTAAGCAGAGAGAGAGAGAGGGGAGAGAGAGAGAGAGAATGACTCCAATCACAGGGAATTATCCAGACAAACCCTCTTCAATCACACGGCCATACCCCCCCCCCACCCCACTCCTCCCTCACTGCTATGTCTCTTTTGCTTTTCTCTCCTCCGTCTTCTCTCTCCATCCTGCCACCCAGAATGAAGAGATGAATGATGATTAAAGGTAATGGCCGTGAATATTCCGTGAAAAATGGCTTTTTCCGCTGCAACGGGGACAGGTGAGGACATGAGGACAAGTGAGGTGAGGTAGAGGATTACTGTCCGTTTACTGATGTTGATAACAAAAGCATTAGTAGAGCTTTAGTACAGTCCTGAGATCAGCTTGTCCGGTAAAACAAAAACCGTACTGTACGAGAACAAAAAAAAGTACCGAGTACATGCACGTTTGTGGTAAACTTGTGTGTGTACATGCACACACAAGTTTACCATCCTTTCGTCTGACTGGTCAGTGCCCGCTCAAGTGACCAATCAGACGAAAGGACAGGTCGGCCGTCCGACCAATCAGCAGCGTCCGCCGGGAACCTGGAGGTGGCCTCCACAGGAGAGGAGGGGGAAAACTTGAAAAAAATATTAAAGTGCTTTTTGGTGTTAAAGGCAGATGAGATAAGATAGCATTTAATTGCTTCTTTCATACGCGCCGCTTTAATCCCATTGTTACAGCGGTGGCGTTTCATCCTGCTGATAACTCACAACACTTTGAACACTGATTTACACACATGCGCGCACACACACACACACACTTCCTTTCTGCTGCGGTGGCAGAAAAAGTGCTTAGCGTGCCGCACACTCCCCCTTTCTGAGGCAAAATTTAACTAGGTGAAAATTAGACTTTAAAATAAAAAAAGAGAAATATACAGATTGGGCTCGGGGTGTGTGAGTGTGAGAGAGAGAGAGAGAGAGAGAGAGAGAGAGAGGGGGGGGGGGAGGGGAGAAAAAGGGGGAGGAGGGTTTCAGATAGGAGGTTGGATCTCTCTTCTAAATTCAGCATCATCTCCCTATCAAGGTCAAGACAGAAAGTGAAACCATTTTGGACACAAAAACAAAGATGCAAAAATAGGAATTGTAGGTGGAAACGCAATGTCAGGCTTACAAACATTCCCTTCTACCAACTACAAATTGAAAATGTACAAAACAGTTGACTTCTCTAATAAAAATGCCATGACTAAAACGGCTTCACACTGCGATCTGAAGCATTGTGTGTGTGTGTGTGTGTGTGTGTGTGTGTGTGTGTGTGTGTGTGTGTGTGTGTGTGTGTGTGTGTGTGTCGGACCTTCCTGCTGGGGCCCCCTGGGTCTACAGAGCAGAGCGAGAGCCCCAGAGATAAAACTCCCCCCAACGGACCCCCAGCCTTGGGCCTTACACACACACACACACACACACACACACACACACACACACACACACACAGAGGGCCTACCACTACAATGGTCATGTGGTGAGCGGCAGTGGAGAGGGCACCTAATCCCGTTACAGCATGACAACTACTAGAATCCCTCTATTCACGGATACACGCACGCGCACACACACACACACACACACACACACACCAGCAGCAACAGGGAATAATCCATAGCCTTAATGTTAACAACTAGTAACCTATTATGTGCTTCCAGTGATGGAAAGTTTACTGGCCTCATCCTGACTGATGATTTAAGTGGTTTGGGTTCAAAAGTCTTACGGCCATTTTACACAGGCAAGCCGGTGTGGATGGAAACTCTGAACCGGCTGCAGGGTTTTTCCCCCTGCGGTCCATTTGTTTAATATGTTATCAGCAGAAATTTGTTTACAACGGTTAATCGGATATAGCTGCTGATGCTGTCCGTCTGTGTGTGCTGGCTGGTGGTTAGGCTAAAAACATAGTTGAGGAAGTGATTTGCGGCCCCTTGCACTGTTGACAATTAAGTTACATGAAGTCATTTATGTCGCCTCAGCAATGCTACATGAACACATTTGTGGGGCAGTGAGCCTGCCTTTTCCATTCTTTCCGCGATGCTTTCTACCAATGCTCCATTTTAAAATTTGAGATTTTTTCCAGACCTGAATTGCCTGACTGGACTTGAAGATTTAGGGCAGTGTTTGATATGATGCTCTGACAGTGGCTGATAGTGGATAACATGACTGTCAGCTAGGCTGTATCACTCACAACATCAAATATCAAAATGGGTCAAATGACAGTGGAACTACAACTACAGAAACAACTTATCAACAATGTGTTTCCGTACTTTTCCAAACTTTTGAACACATTGAAATCGAATACAGTTTTCATAATTTTCCAGGCTTCTGTAGGAAGACTGAGTTTTCTTCTCTCCTGTGCTATACAATCCTAAAAGCCTCCAAGAAGCCTTGATGAAGGATAGGAGCCACTGAAATCACGATTTGCGCATCAATGCATGCTGCTGGGGGAGGCCATCTTGAATCCTATCCTATCATGTGATGTTAATCTCAATCAGGAGTAAAACGTCACCATCCACAGTGTTGTACAGTTGTGCTCAATGATTAGTTACATTGTCTGTCATTGTACTGGCATTACAAATGGGTGTAAATGTAAAAATGTGTTCTGAATTGCTATGCTCAAAATGGCTGAGTAGTTTCCATCCAGCTGTCAAACTAATTTTAAGTAAAATCTTGAAATGTCGCAAAAATGAAACGCAAATTAGATTTTTTGACATTTCCATCAGCTGGGTTGAAGCACAAACAGGCTTCCTGCATGTAGAACTACATAAAAACTACTACATCAATGAGGGAAAAAAATGGAAAAAGTCTGTCAAGATTTGATTTGTAATGGTCAAGTTGGAAAGGGAAGGAAAACAAAGAAATGCACTTGGTTATATTTTAATATACCAACTGACACTCATACAACTATGAGGAGCGGCTTATACAGGGGAGAGAAAGTGCATACGTTCTTCTCGGAGTGCGTGATGGACAGATATTTTACTGACAAACATTGCTACGTCATTATTTGCTAGACAAATGCGTTTCCATTTCTGTAATGACTCCATTTGCAATAATGTTCTTATTTGCATAATGTCCTTATCGACAAAAAACGGCTCCTCCTCAAGCGAGCATAGAAACTTTTTTGCAATATATAGAAGAAATTTTATCAGTTTAGTGTCCAAAACAACATGGAGGAGGGGGACATTTCTTCTGCGTCTGCTCCCTCCATCTTTGTTTGGGTGCGAGGAGGGGGGCGGGAGGGCTGCCAAGCAAATTTGTGTGTGTGTGTGTGTGCGTGCTTGAGTGTGTAAAAGAGGGTGAGAGGTCTTGACCAGACTGAGCCTCACGGCTGTTGACCACATTAATCATGTTGCGTAGAGAGGACGGGTGTGTGAGTGTGTGTGCATGTGTGTGTGTGGTGGGAGCTTGTCCTCTTCTGTCCCCTCTGTGTGTGTGTGTGTGTGTGTGTGTGGCTGCTACTGCTGCACTTGACTGCTCCTATCAATTCAATTTCATTCCTCCCTTTGCTCCCTGCTTTTCTTAGGGTCTGCCCTTCCCCCATCATTGCACTCAGTAGTCTCTCTCTCTCTCTCTCCCTCCCTCTCTCTCTCTCTTTCGGTGTGATGGACTGCTGAGAGCCTAATGAGGTCCCTCCCTCCCCTTTGGCTTTTTTGTGACTGCAGTGTGTGTGTGTGTGTGAGAGAAGGGGGAAGGGAGAGCCAGAGGTGACAGGTTGGTTATGTACTCCGCTTCTACGTTTTGCCTTTCAGCTCTCCTCTTCCTTCCTCCTCCCCCCCCCCCCCCCCCCCTCGCTCCACCTCCCGCTCTTCTTCTCCCTCCTTCTTTTACACCTCCTCTCATTTCCTCTCCCTGTCACCTTCCACTCATCCTTTTTTCCATCCATTTCTACACCTTCTTCTCCCTCTCTCCTTCCCTTTCCCTCTTTTCTTGCGTTCGCCCATCCCTGCCCCATTCCTATCATCCTCACCTCCTGTCCTCCTCCTCCTCTCTCTGCAGTCATCTTTCTACTCATTTGTCGGTGAGACTGGAGCCTAATGGGCCGTAGCAGGCCTTCCTCTACAGAAACCCATAGAGTACTGTTATTAGCAGCCAGAGAGAGAGAAAGAGCGAGGAAGGCTGAGAGGAGGAGAAAGGTGGAGGCAAAGGAAAGGGAAAACACAACAGAATGAGACAGAGGAAGGAAAACGGCGAAGAGCGGAGAGACGGAAGCAGGTAAACAGAGGTGATCGATGCTTCTCGGTCTCACCGGCTAGCAGCCCGGCTTGGTTATGGAGGAAGAGGCCGTCGATAAAGCAACATGAGACCGAGAGAGTGAGCGGCTGAAGTGAAAGGCTGAACGGAAACGGCAAAATTTCAATAAAACGTGCTCGGTATTGCAAAAAAAAGGGGGTTTTACGCTCGCTTGAGGCTTGTAAATGCATCTGGTGTTTGTCTGCGAGGTATCCGTCGGCCACGACTTCCCAGAAAGGTCATAGATGCCGTCGATCCAACCTACAAGTCTCCGCTGTGGTCGTACGGCCATTAGTTGGTGCATTAGAATATTGCCGAGTGCATTCCTTTGTGTTCGTCGTCAGGCGGCATGAAATACGGCCGAGACGAGCTGACGGCCCGATCGATACATGAAAGACTCTTTTTTCTGGTGGATGTATTTTCTTGACATGTTGCGTTCAAGGAAAACTTCAAACCGGCTGATGGAGGCGCACCTAGTCTTTTCGTGACATTTCAAAAAACACAGCTATGGAGACGCAAAAGAGGCGGATAGAGAAACTAGGCCTCGGTCCCTGTGCACTCTGCAATGCGTGGTATCAACTGGGTACTTGGACAAAGAAGAATGGCAGTGGTTAGGACTCTTTTTTGGGGGGGTTAAACAGCGGTGTGCCGGTCACATTTAAGATTCACACAGCGGAGGACTACTCAGAATAATTTAGCCACGCAGGAGGCCCCGGCCCATTTGCTAATGCACACTGACAGTCTGAATAACGATAATAGGGGGACTTGGTCTCTAAGTGATATAATTATTCGTAGTTTTAGCCCTAAGTGCTTCCTTTAAAACCTTATCCACACATTGGGGGAGAGCGAATGATGGAGAGAGAGAGAGAGAGAGAGAGAGCAAGACGGCCAGAGAGAGGCAAACCTGAGAATTCGGAAGGATCGAATCACTTTAAGGAGGTCGGCGCTGACGAATAAAGTATTTACTGTTGAATATTAGCGGACAGAAATATGGAAAACACTGTTCCCGTCTTCCTCTCAGTCTGAAATGAGCAGCAACAGTATATCTGTACGCCGCTGCGATGCTATGCCACATGACATGCACAAAAAAAACATGCAGCTGTGGTATTGACTCCCATTTCCTACGATCAAAGCCCACCAAATGTATGGAAATGGTTTCTCGTCCGCGTATAATGGATGTATCCCACACAATGGACCTCTATGGGCCCTCGTCTGCCTTGTTGATAGTAATAGCGCTGCCGTTGTCAGGGGCTTTGAGTGCTGTGGAGATTGAAAAAGCGCATAGGATACAGCCACTCGCTGCAATACACAACTGTGCGAGTGTGTGTGTGTGTGTGTGTGTATTCGCAACAAGAAAAGGAAAAAAGGGGACGGCTATGCCAGATCGCTATCTATGATCTAAGGCTGCCCATTTCAAGCGGGGAGACAGGCAACACAATAAAAGCATCAAATTCACGGGAAATTCAATGGAAAGAGGGAAAGCGTCAGCATCAAGATCAGGAGAAGGGTCAGGACCGGCTAACGCAAAGCAGGGAATTATGGGAAATAGCAAAAGAAGAGGAATTTCCATTTGAAATGAATGCGAGTGCTGTGTTCAAATGCTACTACAGTGGAAATACTGAAAAAAATACATCAACACATCAATTTGAGATTATTTTACGAAGCTCCACCCCAGTTTTAAGCTTATTTGTTGCCACACAAAAGTGTGTGTGTCCATGCAAGTGTTTGTACGTACATGTGGTGGTGTGTATTTCATGTGAAAAGGCCACAGTATTCACAGTGCAGTGTCCCCAAAGCTAGTTCCACTGGTATTTGCCGTGCCACACAGATCAAACCAATGGTAGCCACGGCTGATGATGTTGTGCAGTGTAAAAGGTCAAATCTAATCTAATTGGCTCTGAGAGACCCTGATCTTTCCAACGTTAACCCTCTCACGCTTTACTCTCTGGATCTGCTCTCTCTCTGCTCCCAGCACGCAAACTCAGACGGACAGACAGAAAAAGAAAACGAGCAAGACAGAAAGAAAGAAAGCAAGACAAAGAAAGAAAAGAAGAACAAGAATGAGACCCTTCTAGAAGGGTCTCATTCTTGAGAAGCCATGAGAAGCCAAGAAATCTCTATTTTTCTGCAGTTTGTTTCTGTTTATTTGGTTACAAAAAGAGAGGATTTTGTGATAATTATGCCAATAGCTAATATTATTTGAAAAACAAAGTAGGTTGAAAAGCTTCTGAGCTTCTGATGTTGAAGACAGTTGGGTTGGGTGCTCTATGGAAAAAGGGGTGATCTAGTCAAGAGGAAAAAGAGATCCAAAGCAGTCTAAAATGGGATATTTGGCTATTCATTATGAAAAGTTTAAAAACTGTGCCCAAGGCCTTCATCAGGGTAGCCGAAGTGACCGAAATGTGTTGAGCGCAGTTTTTTAAAACTTTTCATAATGAATAGCCCAAAGCCAGGCTTTTTAACCTATTTTGGAGAGCCTCGGATCTCTTTTTCCTCATAATGTTTCCAGTGGTGGCACTATGTTCAGCCTCTTAAATCTAACAAAAACACCAGGCAGCCACGCTGGCAAAGCTGGCCATCAGAAGACTTGAGAAAGAAAAATAGATTAGTTTTCACCCGCAAGTTCTTAATTGGTGTAAATGCCAATGCCTTTGGGCTTTTATTTTTTTTTTAAACCAAAAGCTGATCCATATGTAAAATTAATGCCACCATTAAAAGACTTAAGGAAGGTTTGGTTACCGAGCCTAAGGGCTGAGGGTGCCTCCAAAACATGCCTGGAGTTGAAGAGGAGAAGCACATGCACACACACACACACACACACAAGCGCACACACACCTAGAATGAGAGTTCTGCTTGAATGAGTTCTATCCAACCATCAAGTAATCAATAGCACTACAGAGATGAACAGAGTAATGCTCCTTTTTTCCCCCACACTGAGTTTCAAAAGAAGGAAGGAAAGTGGGAGTCAATAAAAGGAAGACGGGTCTTAAAAGTTTCAGTCTGGTGGAAAGTTCCTCTTACTGAAGAGACGGTTGAGGGCCGAGTTAAGGGTCCGCGGCCGCTTGGTTCCTTCCTCTTGTTCAAGTTTGACGCATATGATGATATGACGCACCTATGACGTCTTTCTTTGAATCAATATTACATTTTCCTGTGTAATTTTTCTGCCCGGGGTGGCGCAAACCTACGAAAAAAACCAGGAAGAACTGAGAGTGGGAAGGCAGGTAAAGAGGAATCTGCAGTAGAAATGAATAGTTCGTCCGCAGGTCTTACTCATTGAAGAACGTCCGAGAAGCCTCAACCTCAACTTCTGTGTCCCTTGGGTTTGAGTAACATGTTGAAAGGCACAGGAAACTTAGATCTGTGACTCACTTTTTGGGTTCTTCTGTTACCTTTGCAGGCACGAGAACCTTCACATTAGTGTGGGAAAGAATGGGAACTGTAATAAAAAGTCTCATCAAAGAACGGTTTGCTTTTCCCCTTCATTTCTAGATTATCACCAATACAACGCAAACAATCTCCCCCTAGAAAAAGACTATTTCATTACAGTAAATAGTATTTTTGCCATTCAAATGTGGATCCAAATCAATGAGATAGTCACGATATGATATGAAAATTAGCATATCTACTCCTTTAAATATCCAGCGAAAGGGAACGCTGCTCCGATGGAAGAACTCGCTTCAAAACACATCAGTCAGGAATCCACCGAGGGGAAGATTGTTCTCTTGAACCTTTCTTTCATGTAACGAGTGAAGGGGCTTAGGCAGCTCCGCTCGTCCAAAAACCCCTGAATCCAGAGAAAAAATCATATCCTTTACAAATAGGTCTAAACCCGAGAGCTTTACTTGTTTTTTTTTGTATTATTTTAACAATGCTACCTGTCAGTGCCCTCCTCCCCCATTTGAGTCATCCTGGATTTCCCCTCCCGCTGCGCTCCAAGCCACAGGCGTTGCTTTTATTTTTATGGAAATGCGTCATTTAATCTCATGTGGGATGAGCATATAGGTGTAGCATAATAAGAAAATATATATATTAGTCAAATCTTGCTGGCCTGGTCTTGATAAAACCAAAGAGTGAAGGCATTTTGGCTGCCATCCAACACAACACCTCCACCCTACATAATATTTATGTTTCATATATTTATGTGTCGTATAATGTTGACATAGAGTAGCCTTAATGAATTGCTAAACCAAGGTGTGAGATTATTTGCACATAAAAACATCTGTGTGACACTACTATATAAAAAGACGATTAGCTTCAATAGAAAACCCATTTGACTGCATCATACACTACTGGTAGATATGACAGTGACCATCTGACCATAAGACGTGGTTAGATTTGGGTCCATTTTGCATTTCAAATACCACCCCCCCCCTCCCCTCTTTCTTTCTTTCTATCTCTCTCTCTTTCTCTCCCCAACATTTGTTAGGCAATTACAACCAAACGAGGACATAATAGTCCAGTCTGCAAGCCTGAGCCTTCTCTTTTAAGTGCGGGGGTCTCTCCCTCCCCTTCGCACACAGACATGGACAGGGGCCAAATGTGTAAAACCGCCATGTTAAAGCACACACACACACACACACACACACACACACACACACGTGGAGTCAATAAAAGACAGGTGTGGAACAGTGCAATAACTGATCTACAGCAGGCTATCAGCTTCAAAAGCTGAGAGGACAAGGCCACCATTGATCTCGGCTGCTAATTGTACAT
This sequence comes from Centroberyx gerrardi, assembly GCF_048128805.1. NCBI lineage: Eukaryota > Metazoa > Chordata > Actinopteri > Beryciformes > Berycidae > Centroberyx > Centroberyx gerrardi. Next base: position 7,335,307 of record NC_136009.1, read on the forward strand.
CCACCACCCAAGGTAAAACCACCGTTATCAACCTAGGAGGGGGGAGGAGGAGGGGGGGACCTACAAACCAAGAGCCATGCACGGTTTAGTGAGGCATAAAGCAGGAGAGGAGTAGTAAAAACGCGGTTGCTGCATTGTGTTTTATTTTAGCACGGACAGGCATTTACAAATACACACAAGGTGTAGACCTTCGCGCGTGCGTTGGATTGTTACACAACAGCGAGAAAGGAACTGTTGTTGAGGGACTGAGCTGAGCAAACAGCAGCAACGGCGAAACATGCCATTTTTGCTTGTTACTGCAAACAAGGCTAGAGTGGAAGTGGCATAGCTGGAAATTGCAGCGAGAAATGTTTTGTGGCCAAAACACCTGAGGACGAGGTTAACAGAAAAACGGAGCCGGAAAACACAAACACACACACACACACACACACACACACACACACAATGCTGGAACAACTATGCTGGAAATACTGATGGAAAATAGTAGGAAAACAAGGAGGAATCATTTTAAGAAAGTGTTGTGTGTCCCCTAAAATAACGATATCTGTGAGGTTAATGGTTACAGGTTCTGTGGCTTTTAAAGTAATAATCCACAACATTTTCATATATAGTCTATAATGTCCATTTTGTTACTTTCTATTGCCAACTGAAATAACACAATAGTGACTCAACCTATATCCAGTTCATGAGCAGTTGCTGTTCTAAACACCCGGTGTCTGGTACGTCTTTCCTGGTAAAAATCCTCTGCCGCACAGAAAGTGATGCGTTTCCGGAAGCAGCAACTCAAACTTCATCGACAGAAAATCTAAGGTCACACTACTGGACACACTGTTTGATTGACAGGTGTTCTCTGGGAAGTGCAGTGCAGAAACACCACAGCAAGATGTTGCGTTTCCCCCAAAAAAACACCCAAAAAACAAGGAACTCTTGGATTACCACTGTCCCATTTCTCTTCCATACATGTTCTGCGGGTGTTTCGAGTGCAACGTACAGATGGTCACCTTGCTCTCTGGCAGAGGCAGCCCTCTAGCAACAATCTCTGATTAATGATTTTATATAATCAGCCCTCGTGCGCTCTCGCACACACACGCGTACGTACAGGTGCCTCTCCCTTTGATGAATACAACAACAGAGCGTCGTCCTAATGGCCTCATCTTTCACGAGCCTCTCGGAGAGCTAATAAGAGTGAGGGGACGATTTGTTTTACTGATTTTCTCTTTTCGAGTATGGCGGGCATGGAATTAATTACGTTGATTAAATATTGTCTGTCTGTGTTGGGCGCCGAGGAAGGACGGAAGACAGAGGCTGTGTGTGTGTGTGTGTGTGTGTGTGTGCGTGCGTGTGCTAAGTGGCTGAAGTGGTGGCTCAGAATGAGTTGTGCCCAGAATACAGATGGATAAATAGATATGAAAGAGAAAAAAGGACTGAAGAAAAAAAACGATACGCGCTGGCAAATTAGTGCCCAAGAACCTAGCTATAATTATCACTACAGTGAAGGTTAAAGAGGAAAGACAGCGCTATTTCTCAATATAAAAGCTCTGATGAAAATTTGAATAACGGTAAGATGAAACTTAAATGATCCCCGTGGGGAAAACGGCAGCAAATAGTAGCAGGGTACAGCAAAGAAAAGTAGAAAACACTGTAAACAAAGAATACAGCAAATGGGAGCTAGAAACATACGCAACACTAGAACATGCTAGAAGGAATATATGAATGAAAAGTATGGGAAAAAGTATGAATTAACAGCAGCAGAACATATTGAGACAAAGAAAACATGCCGAAATATGAAATAGATGCATTATGAAATAGGTTCCTGGTAAATCCATATGGCTTCCTTTCTTTTGACCTTTCTCTTTTTTATTGCCTCTCTTTCGGGAAATTTGGGGAATTTTTTCCGAGCGCTCAGCCCAAGGACTGGACGAAAAGAGGTGACAGTGTATGGGAACAATTTAAGCCTCACGCACGCATTATTCATTCCCTCACACACACACACACACACACACACGATCAACTAACTCGTGCCTTTCGTGAGCGGGCCTGACATCAGTGATGCTCGTTTCGCCACCCGGAGGAACCCGAGCCGCAGAGGTGTAAAGCGAGAGCGTCCTCCTCCTCTAACGAAGTCATGACCGACTCTTTCCAGCTTCTCCCACTCCTCCTTCTCCCAACAAAACCACTAACACTTCCCCCAACCACCGGGGGGCTTGACGCATGAACTGAAGACGATAAGATTGGCGTCAACGCTTTACGGCACAGCGGCCTAAAGACAGAGTGTGATTCAAGTGCGAGTCACTCTTTATTGATGTAAGTTACAGAAAGAGTGAGTGTGAGAACCAGAAGGAAGGGACAGAGAAAGAAAGAGAGAAAGAGAGAAAGAAAGAAAGAAGGGACAAAGAAAGAAAGAAAGAAAGACACAGAGTTACAGACAGGTAGGTGAGAGAAAGAGTAAGAAATAAAAAGACACCAAGTAAGCGACACCGAGTAAGAAAGATAGCAAGAAAGACAAAGACAGACAGAAATATGGACAACAGAATGAAGACAGAAAAAGAAAAAAGAGAGCTAGAGCAATAGACAAGACAGACGAAGAGCTGTGTGAGTCGCTCCTCGGAGTCGAATCAGGAAGAAAGATGGGAGATGAGGCAACGGTGGATGAGCTCACCCGCCTCTTCCCTTCTTTTATCGCAACGCTCTTGAGCAACCGGGGGCCGTCTTCACACCGGAGGCTCGCAGGCTTTTCCACAACAAGGAACCCTGCAGCCGCCCTGCCAGGAAACTGCATCTGAGGAAATAACTGGCCGGCCCCACGCACATATGGGAAACTGCTGCAGTTTGTAGTAAATCATAAATGAAACTAACGGTGAAACCGAACAATTCTTATTTTACTGAAGGAGCCTCCTAGGAACTTTGCGCTACGAATCCCAGCACTTTCGCCGCTGTAGGCCGGGGGAAACAACAAAAACTTTGACCCAGATAGTCGCTCTTTTACATACTTCATTGTATAGAGTGAAATAAAACTTCTCTCCACCTTGGGACGCACTCCTCGCAGACCTCTTGGGGGGCTCCGTTCCCTACTTTGAGAACCACTGACGTTCACAATGTGGCGGAATACACTGCCAAATTTTGGTTTGGCTGGGCTTTTCCAATTCCCTGCTTGGCTTCCCAGTCATTTACAGTGGAAATCAAGTTTAAGAATTTATGCAAAATATCTTGAACTGGTCAAACCTCTTGTTTATCAAAATCTAACAATCGGTGCAGCCATCCGGTATGGCTGTTTTTAGGCCACAATGTGAATACAGTAGGTTAAAAAATAAGCGTTATGCTGAAGTGTTTGGAGCGCAGAAGCCCCGCAGAGTTTTCAGCCCACTGACTGACTGTCCCATACAGTTTAATCCTGTTCAACTTTGCTGCCTCGCTTTGTCAGAGTCACCGGTGCTTCAAAAGACGTCGGGGACCCATTACAGCTTTATGTAACGCCGTGGAGACAGGGACGTGCTTGTAACACACACACACATGCATATATACACACCCACACACACAGTCCCTCCCTCCTCCCCCCCTTCTGTGAACAAGGGATTTTTCTACAGCTGGGTAACAAAGCATGACCCAATAATCCCAAAGCTTGACTCAAAGCTAAAAGAAACCCCCTTCCCTCCCTCCCTCTATATCCCTTCCTCCCGCTCTCTGAGGACTTTATAAGGCTCTGGCAAAGGGGGCTTCTAGGCGCGCATGTGTGTGTGTATGTGGTGTGTATGGGGGGGGGGGGGATGGGGTTTACAAACACAGGCACGCTTAGCTTTGATTATTCTAATTATGACTTGGAGCTGGGAGCAGATTATTATGAACACATGGGCCAATGAGTTGTTGATGAGCTCACGTCCCCCCAATCCGTCAGTATTACCGTTAACCGAGGCTGACAGACAAAGGCATTTACTGGTAATGGGTGTGGGGGTGTGTGTGCGTGGGGGGGGGGGGCACACCAGTCATCTCATTTTTTAAAAATTTGTGACATACACACATACTCTCGAGGGTACGAAAAATTGTGGTACGGTGTTAAAATGGCTGACTTTACCGAAAAGCTTTTAATCATTAGTGGGATAGTTGAAAGTTAGTTTCACTGTACTATTTTTGTAACGGTCAAAATAGTCATCCAAACAAGTCTTCCTGGACCCGTGTGGAGGTCAAGCAGGAAACGATGGTTGGGAAACAACAGAAACATTAGCAACATTCATTAGAAATGAATGAGAGTAGTGTGTTGAGGGAGAAAGAAACTTATTAGTTCTATCCTAGGAAAATTGAAGTTCTACTCTGTCCGCAGCTAATAAACTCTTATACAGTATTAGTTTCATCAAATAAGCAGACTAGTGCACAGAATAGCTAAACACATTTCCATAGAGTTTATAACTGTGTGGCTCAAATTAAGAAAGCAGTCGTGAATGAGGGTGGAGTTACACTATGCAAATTTCTGTGGCAATAAAGGTCAGCGACACTCACAGCCACAGGCAACTAAGTGAGATAAAGGGTCAAATCTCTATTCAAATGTTTCCTGGCCATCAGATGTTCCTATGTGTTTAAGACAACTGTGCTGATGTAACTTGTTGGGCTCTGTTGGGGACAACTGATAATTTAATTAGCACAAATTACTGTATAGATCCAACTTGCTAACTGTAAGAAACCGCGATGAAAAGCAAAATAGCACCCATGTGGCTCTAGGTCTCCTTGCTTAAGTGAGATCTGAGGTTCGGAACATATGGCTTTAGACACCAAGCCGTGGTGGCAACAACAGACAACAGTTGTGCTCCTCCTCACACAGTCTAGTCTCATCTTAAACTCTCCATGACACGGACCTGGACACCCAATTGATCGAGTCCCACAGAGTAGAAAAGCCGATCACTGGTTTCCCTCCCTAACACCAGATCCCATTAGTAATCACCTGAAAAACAAGATCAATTCTAAGTCTCGCTGCGGGCGCTCTGATTCTGAGAGGCCGGGACAAAAACAAAGTCTAAAGGCCAGCGTGCGTTTACAGGAGTATGAGCTCCTGATGCCCTTGTGATAGCTGTGAGAAAAAAAACACAACAACAAATATATTAATATCTTATGACAGGAAGTTGGAGCCAAAAGTTTTGATGCAGCCTGTAGCTTTTCAGCTCGTCTCTTAGCTGCTTTTGAGCACTCCTGGTTCTCTGCGGCATCGTGGTTGTGTCGTAGGCTATTTCAAATGTGAGGGGGATTACTAGAAGAGCCCCTGATTTGCCCAAAATACATTGATGTCTGCAAACAGCAATGGACAATCTCGGCGCCCCAAAAGTCCCAACTACTGCGCTGTGATAGCAGGAGCTGTGAGAGAGGTTCTGTTTTGCCATACTACTCAAATAAGTAGAAAAGTGGCCCGTCGCCCTATCTAGACGCAGTTGAGATGCATCTCATCTGCACTGAAAAGTTCAATGGCTGGGTCCCAAACAAATAGCTTGGACTGCAATTCCCTGAATATTTCAAAGCATGCATCATCAACATGCAGCCTTGTCTCAATTCCAATCAATCAGTCCCCAACTGTTCCTTTTCTATTATGCAAAGTAGGCATGCGGTATGTGCATCTAGCTTTCTCCTCTATGTCATGTCAGGTGAAAGCAATGCCAAGACTAACCAGTTACAGGTGTATTACCTGATCCTTAACGGGTGTATTTAGACTCATGCATGAACGCAGCCGGTTGCCCTCCCTATGCACAATCCAACCGCACAGTTACCGGTTCCCGAGGTCTCCCAACTGCCGAGCGAGGCAGCACTCAAATCTTATCTTGTAATCACAGAGCTATTTAACCCGTCTTGTGTTTTGTTGACAGAAAGACAAAGCTGTGCGCCTCAACTGACCTTGGGGGAGATTGGAAACGATTCGCCGGTGAGGCAGGTAAGACTGGAAGTGTTTGCTTACGGGTGCATGCTTCATTTTTAACCGTTTAAACTTCAACTGAAAAAAAAAGAATGGGATACAACTGCCTGAGTCACAAATCACCTGCATATTCCTGTTTGGTGGCACATATGTGCTATCATCAGCAAACTTTAGAATCATTTTAAATGGGGCTCTGTAGACGCATAGACCAGCATTCGCCTAAAGGGTTAAAGTTCTCCTAACATACAGCTTTACTTATCCGGGAGTACCAAGTTAGTGTCTGTGTGTGTGTGATGAAAGGAAGTGGGTAAAAAGTAGGTCGACAGTGGGATACCAACAATTTCTCGATTATTCAAAGCTATGGTTCACCATTTACAAACAATCCTTGCATATGGTACACATTTTAAGGCCTTGGGGCTACCACCAAAAGGACAAATCTGACTTTACTAACTTCATTGACTGTGCTGAAGATGTTCTTTTTGTTTATCTGCTCCCAAACACTCATACATGCAGAGAGTGTAATGGATAACTGTCCACCCACACCTACACACATACTTGCAAAACTCAGAGTCAGTCTGCAATGAGTCTTTCTTCCAAATCTCACTTTCGTTTTCCCCCAATCTCAGATTTCATTTGGTTATGAGGCAACATCAGTGAACATTTCTAAGATGCAATCAGATACAACGGTCAGCTCGGAACACACTAGCCATAGTTTGCAGCTTTCCCCAGATACCTTGAAGCAACATGAAACCCCGGACAAGCTCCAGTGGCTCTCACACCATATGGCCTAAAAAAAATCCTCGCAGTCGCCACAAAAGGCTGCTTTTGGCTATGCATTGGTTACAACTCATCAGTTTTCCTCATGTTTGAGCTCATTTCGTGGCTCTGTGGAGTCGGGTGGTATGAAACTAATGAGAATGTGAATAGAGATGGAGCTTTGCGGAATGGCCCTTTGTTTGGAAACAGCCTCTCTGCAGCGCTGGAAATGCGAGACGCTTATCGATCATTTCAACTGGAAGCCTTTTGTGTTGCAAGCGACCGAGAGGCTGCAGGCAAACGCACAAATAAAGCCAATTCAATGTTATTTACTGCGACGAGGGTGTTAACTTTAATTGTAATACATAAAAAAACAACAACACCAAAACACTCCAGCACGTATTTTCCACGTTGGTGGCGACTGCGCTCTTTGTCCGGTCCGAGCAGCAGCAGCAAATAAACAAAAAGCTATGGGGGGGATTTTTTCGGATTAACGTTGGATTAATCATAATAAGAGACCCAATAACCGCCTTTGTTCCTCGTCTAAGCCACCCTCCGCCGACGGTGAGTTCAGAAAAACGACTTTTGCGACGGGGAAATTACGCAAACAAATATAAAACCCCGACGCTATAACGCTGAGTCCTATTGTATCCGCGTCTGTCAGCCCTCCTCCCTCCCCGCCTCCCCCTCTCTCTCTCCGGGGTAAGGCTCCAGCCTGCTCCGGCCGTCGACGAGGAGCCCCGGAGAGGGAGAAAAGTGCTGGTAGTTGCCGACCTACAGCTTCCCCAGTTTCAAAACCTCATTGCACAGCGAGACAAAGCTTTAAAATGAGCCTGAACTGCGTAAAGACGCAGTAACCAGGGGCAGAGCTACGGAGTAATGAAAAGCCACAATAGGAAGCCCTTTAATTTTTAAACAGCAGCTGGTCGGCTAAGCTAGCGAGCAACCTTATCCTCGCTTCCCTTTTCACAGAGGGGCAGCTATAAACTCCGAATAAGGCTACAAATGGCCCGATAGTGTTTCCTTATAAGCCTACTAAACTAAAATACACACACAGACCCCTGTGTGGTTATATTTGCTCCAAAAACAGCCACTTTCCGTACTTTCCACGATAGCTGGGAAAACTTCCATCAATCATCCCCAGCAGAGATCCAGCAGCGAGACTTGAAAATAGTCCACGGTGTTTGTGCCAAAGAGCTTCGCCTTGGTTATAGCGAACTATTCCACTTACCGACTTGTAAAACGTTTTCCACACAGCCGGTCTCCAGCAGCCTGATACCGCGGCGGAAAGGCAACCCGTCTCCCGTCCCCACGGCTCCGGCTGCCCCAGCGGTAGCCGTCGTACCGGCGGTAGATCCTCCGCCACCGCCGGCGGCAGCAGCCCCGGACCCAGCACCCCCAGCCCCACCGGTAGCCGCCGACGGACCCTCTTCGCCGGCGGCTCGGCACTGAAACGAAGAGTACATGCATATCTCCTTTTCGTTGCGGGGAAAAGACCAGTAGACGATGCGGCGCTGGACGGGCTCCGGGATCCGCTCGAAGCGCTCCTCCACTCTCTCGAAGGCCCACTTTTCCGCCACTGCCTTCGCGGCGCAGTCCAGCAGGGACTCCGGCGAGCGGTACCGGGAGTTGGGGAACCCGCTGCCGTGGCCGGGCCCCGGGCCGGGACCTCGGGGAGCAGGGCGCAGGCAGGGTCGCTTGCTGGCCGGGGGTAAGGAGAGGAGAGGATGGGGCGGCTGTTCTCTGCGTCCTTCCGCCATGGCGAGCCGATCAACACTGAAGAGGCGGACGGCGCTACGGACACGGAGCAGCAGCAGGAAACCAACAACTACTCACACTGATGAGCCAGTGTCAAACAGACAGGATACAAAATAGGACTTCCGGTCACAACTTTCAAAATAAAATCCCTTACTTACGGACGCGTTGGGTTTGCTACTCAAAAAACAAATTAATTCCTTGTTACCAGGGGTGGTAGTAATTACAGATACTCTTGTTGCTGTAATTGAGTAGCTTTTTCGTGTAATTGTACTTTGCTACATTTTAAATCATATCCATATAAGAATTGCATCAGAAACTGGCCAGTTGCAAAGTAACCAAATGTGGAGCCATTATTTTGCAATGCAATTGTTTTTTTCCAATTAAAATAATCTACTTTGAACTCTTAGAATTGCATTGAAAAGATACCATCTAACAGTTCTCTCTTTTTAAAAAAGTAACTGGTACATGGTACTGGTACTCTTTTACTTTTACTTTTACTCTACTTTTACTTAAGTAGATTTTTACACCAGTAATTTTACTTTTACTTAAATACATTTTCAGCAAAGTAACAATACTTATACTTGAGTAGGCATAGCATATATTGGTATTTTTTACACCCCTTACGCATTTCAAAAGTGATGTTATCACTTGCTTTATTATTCCTTGGGAGCATTAAAATTTGGGAGCAGCAAATTTGTTATAGTAGGCCTATTGATTGTGTTACTTTTCCATTACATCCCCACAACTGGTCACTTGATATACTTTTCTACTCATCCCTGCAAGGTAGGCCAGATGACCTCAAGATGTGGCTGCAACTTATTTGCATGTAGCTACTTTGGAGGAACCATGCCATGAAAGGGCCCCTGGGCACAGATAGCTACTAAGACCCCCCCCCCCCCCACCCTTCCACAAGTATACGCGGAGCCAATCGCACAATATCACCTGAATCTCGACTTGTACGCACTCAAAGCCACCAGCACGTTAGAAAAACACCTATCTGATTATAATTTTGGAATCCATTGAAGTCACCTCTAACAACTGAATGCAAGTCATGTTGCAAATTAAATAGCAAAAACAGGTAGACCTCTGAAGGCTAAACAAATCATAAAATAGTCTAACACACCCGTTAATCTAGTGAGAATGGAAATGAAAGTGGAAGCCTATAAGCTTATCTTTTTTGAAAGATGATGATAACATATGTAGGGATACTAGGCTATTAAAGATTGCATTCAAATTCATATTCAAAACAGTTTTTTTAAATACAAAAGTGAGATGAACATAAAAACTATTGTATGCTCTTATTGCTATGCCTGTTATCTTTTTTTGTTATTGCACTTATGGGAGAGAAACTAAATAAACAATTACAAAGGAATTACAAGGTGCAAACACATATTATTCTAGACCTAAAAAACATATTTTAAAGTGCAAAATGATTGCCTGCAATGCCCCAAAATCTACTGTATGGCCACACAGTAGCTGCATGGTATATGACTCAGTGGGCCCTATTCTGACAGATCAGGAGTGGAAAACAACATTTTGGGGTCTTCGTAAATCATGACTTTACATTACGAGGCCTTTGGATAATAATGCAGTGCTTTACTGCTAAAGCGCTATAGATAAACTGAGGGGAACACTCACTTTGACAGTGCCATGTTGACACCTTCAAAACAAGTGTTTAGGTTATTATAGAGGGGATTTTGGGGCTTTGGTGTTGATGTATATGACTAAGCCCTTCGACTGGGCAGTAAATGTAAAGTTAGTGACGGCATCATCATGTATCGGGCTCTGGGTTAGGGGCCCCTGAGCTCTAGCACCCCTGGGCATGTGCCCGGTTGGCCCGTTCAGTAATCCATTCATGCATGAGGCAAGAAGCAGCTTGTCAAAAATAGAATCAGATGGAATGGCTTCTTCCAGGATCATACACAAAATGGACATATGTGAAAAATAAAACACTCAAAAGTTTGATTTCATTGTTAAAGTTAACTTAGTAGACTAAATCTCAGAAATGGATCATTCCATGTTCAAATCCACCATTCGACCTAGTACAAAAATGCTGTTCGACTTCATGGTGGTGGGACGAAATTTTGAAATAGGAGTGATACACGGATCAATCAAACAGCATGGTAAGATAGGCCTACAGCAAAGTGGCCTTGTATTTTGGATTTGCATGTTTGGCCCTTTTTTATTGCGGTGAGATGCCCCTGGAGCAGCTAGGGGTTGAGGATTTTGCATACTTCCACAGGTGTGACCACACAGGGGATGGAAGCAGGGCCCTTTGGTTTGGAGATGACCTCATTAACTACTAGGCCATCTTGCCGCCCCCAAGGTCTGCATCTTACCTTCTTATCTTACCTTCCAAAAATGGGAACACTCAACTGCCTCTCCTGTAATTGGTCAGGGGAACCAAATGTCCAATCTTGTCTTGTCTATAAGATCAGAATAGTGGCAATACTTCCACTTGGACAAAGTAAACTTCAGGTTCTGGTACACAAAAGTAGAGTGTGAAGTAGATTTCCACCTCCTTCAAAGGTAATGAAATGATTGACCAACATACAGTATACTGCAATACTTTTTTTTAGGCTTTTATTTTGAAGGTCACACTGCCTTGCCTCCTGTCTCATTGTGGCGATATCTCTGTCTGGCTTGACGCAGCTCAGAGACGAGAGAGAGAGAGAGAGAGAGATAGAGAGAGAGAGAGAGGGAGGGAGGGGGGGGGGGGGGGGGGGGGTGCACGCCGGGTAGGGGTTGGGGATGGAGACGACGGAGGGGGGTAGACTGAGGGTGTTACCACGTCACTAAACCACACAATACCAAAACACTCCCAGTGCCCGATCAGCATGGCAGCAGGGCAGGTCAGCTCTCTCTCTCTCTCTCTCTCTCTCTCTCTCTCTCTCTCTCTCTCTCTCTCTCTCTCTGATATGCAGCATTTGTGTATTACGGGCCAACAATAATATTGTATCACTTTGCATTGCATATACTACTAGGCATTTTCTCTACTGGTGGTAGTAGTAGTACTACCACCAGTAATGGTAGAAAAAGTGAATAAATCTTCCCCTAATGAAAAATCTTTATAATATCCCGATGATTTTCCTATAGGGACTTATAATGGTGAGTTTGTATTGACTTTGTTGTCACTATAACATTCCTACAATTATCCTATATGAACTATGAAAAATCTCTATAATATCCATATAATATTCCTTTGATGTGTCTGTGGTAGCATACTCAAAAGTGAGTTTCAATTGACTTATCGTACTATATGTTATTTTTATCTCCTGTGGTATCGCTACAATGCTCCTGATATATATATATATTTTTTTTATAGCATCCTTATAAAAAAATATTATAATTCTCTCTCTCTTTTCATCAAGACGAATAAACAAATTCTTTCAGTCTTCCTTTTGGCGGACCAGCCAAGTCCTTGAGTTGTGCGCATTTCGTATCGACGCAGATAACGATCCCAACCCGCTCACTATGAATAACAAAGCCACTGTTCTGCAAATTAAATTCACACCATTACGTCTCCTATACATATCAATTATCCCAAGTCAGCAAATACACATCCATCTGAATGGGCGTAGCACGCGGTTCAATGGCTTCTCTCCCACAGCAGGCTACAGAGGGTTTGCAGTAAAGAGCCAGGGGCCAACATACAGTATATCTGTCTAATGTTGATTTCAATGGAGATGTCAAGGACTCAAACATAATTCAACAATGTTTTGGAGGGAAATTCCCAACGAAAAATCACTGTAATATTCCAATAGGTAAAGTGTCTGTGGTGCAACAGTGAGTTTATTGTGACCTTATTGTGCTTTATTGCATTTTGTACCTCCTATGACTCAATATAGGCCTAATATTCCCATAATCGCCTATTCCAAAACGAACTTAAAGTGTGTCTCTGTGACCTCATTGTACTTTTATATCTCTTATAGTATTACTATGGGATTTTTGCATTATATGTGATGTGTGAAGTGTTTCTGAGAAATTTGTATCATACGGAAGCCAAGAGCTGTGGTTTATTTACTACCATTATCTGGAGGTCACAACTTAATTAGGGTTACTGAGTGTGGTTGCAATTTCTTTCTGTGTCACCTTGACTAAAGTAAAATGCATTGATCAATCGTGATGTCTCCTTCTGACATTGCCTGTTCTATTTCAGTCTGTTTACTTTGGCTACTCTGCTAGGCTTGCTTGCAATGGGACAAGAGCTGTGACCTCAGCAAAACCATTTAACTAACCGTCATTTGTTATCTTGAGATAATGAGGATCTGGAGATAACTGGAGTAGTGCACAGAGCTAGTAAACTCACGATAGCGCATTTGCTGACTGAAACCAAACTTCACTGACTGCCAGCTGTGTGTTTAACCATCAGCTTCGCTTTGAAGCAGGCCAGCTTCCTCCTGATAAAGAGTTTGATCTTGAACATCATCACAACAGTTTGTGGCCTTACCAAAATGCAATCATTCATTCATTCATTTTCCATACCCACATGGGCCCAGGAGTATATCCCAGCATGCATCGGGTAGAAGGCAGGGAAACACTCTGGACAGGTTGCCAGTCCATCACAGGGACAGATAGACAGACAAACCTTCACACTCACATTCACACCTATGGGCAATTAGAGTCTGCAATCCACTTGGCTTGCATGTCTCTGGACTGTGGGAGGAAACCCACGGACACAGGGAGAACATGCAAACTCCACACAGAAAGGACCAGGGCTGAAATTGAGAAAAGAAAGTTTGATACCTTGAGATAACAAGGTAAAAAAAAAAGAGCAACCACGGTCGCTCTCAGCTTGTGTGTGTGTGTGTGTGTGTGGGCATGCATGTTTTTTATGTACTGTATGTGTTGTGCCATTTCTGTTTTGCTGTCTTTCTTTCTCTCGCTCTCTGTGATCTGACTTCTCCTTCTGTGTGTGTGTGCTTGTGTGTGTGTGTGTGTGTGTGTTACTCTGTTGTGATTAACATCTGATAACATTTCTGAAACTGTTGCAGGCTGACAATGGAAAGATAAGGACAATGAAAGATGGGCCTTTTATACACAAACATATACCATGCAAACACGCACACACACACAAATTAAATGCAATTGTCTTGGAAGAGGGAGAAATAGAGGGAGAGAATGTGTGTGTGTGTGTGTGTGTGTGTGTGAGAGAGAGAGAGAGATTTTATGGGTGTTTATGGGTGTGTGCAAGTATTTAATTATATAATTCTAGCATGAGGGTGTGTGCGTCTCCACGTTTCAGTGTGTCTGTGTGCGAGTCACTAGCCGTGGCATCCTAGTATGAGTGCGCACGTGTGCGTGTGTCTGCATGTGCATGTTTGTGCTCGTTCATGTGTGTGTATGTGTCTGTGTGTGTGTGCATCAGTGTGTATTTCTAATGGCGTCCCAGTGTGAACGTGACGGTCCATTGGTGCTGAATAGGAGGAACAGTGACAGGCTGACAACCTACTGTGGAGCAGACAACACCAGATGTGTGTGTGTGTTTGTGCGTGTGTGTGTGTTTATTCAGACTAGATCCCTCTTTGCTAGACCTCACTGTACGAGAGCTGGAGCTCGCTAGTAGAAGCAAACCAACACTTACATCATGAAAAATGAATAGGTGGCTGGTTTGTCCTGTTGGTCAACTTTCCTGTTAAGTGATGAGAACATAGACACTAAAATCATCCATGTGTCCCCAGCAGTGTTGGGGAAGTTACTTTCAAAACGTAATATATTATTTATTACTTAATACTCCTTATTAAAAGTAGTGTGATTAAGTTACTTTATTCCTTTCTGTATATGGTAACTAGTTATATTACTAGTTATATTACTTCAGTACTTTCACTCAAGGCAATTATGCTGATCCAAGTCCAACCGGTGGTAGGGTACTGAAAATCGGACACAGGCATAAAATAATTTCTTTTAACAACCTCTTCACTCCTAATTAAGAACTTATGATTGGCAGCAAATGTAAACAAACAATAAATGAGTAAATAAAATAAAGTGCCTAAATGAGGATTAAGTAGCATAATGCCTACAAGCTCACAGTGAGCTCTTGAAAAATAAAACGTGTGTAGGCAAAATCATTTTCAAAGCTGCTTTTTTAACCCTCTAGACCCCAGTAGAATTCTAGAATGTTGCTGCATTTTCTTGCTCACTCCAAACAAACAGCTATAACTCAAAAATAAAAAGAAATTGACAAACACAAGTTTTTCCATGGAAAAAACACAACTTCCCCTTTAATTTGGTACCAAATACGTGGCAAGGCGATTCTAGGCGTCTCCTTACTTCGGTCAGTGTCAACATTCACAGTATGACAACAAAACAGATCCTTCCTATCTTGGCTAACGATAAGCTTTCAAAATACATACAAAACCTCCAGCGCTTCAGCCCACACAGGAATAAGATCAGACAATAACAGTTGCCAAACAAATATGGAAAAAGTCACCAAACTTATATGGAGAAAAGTCGCGGCAACCCGGTCCCTACCGACTCTTCGGCGCACTGCCTCCCAGAAAACAGCGTCCGTCTGCAGCGGTGAGAGCCAGGTAGGCAGGGGTGGACTGGGACAAAAAATCGCCCCTGGCATTTGGCCCAGACCAGCCCACTACAAACGACCGGACATTACCCATCCTTCAATGCATGTGGTGTTAACTGTTATGTCTTACCTTGTCAAAAAGGGCTTCTTGGCCCAAGAGGTATGGTGGATGAGGCACACTGGAACAAATCAGATGGAAAACAACTCCTCAAACAAGTGAGGGCAACCTGTAATAGAGAGAGAGAGAGGGAGGATGGGAAAGGGAGAGAGAGAGATTGATAAATGATTCGAGTCCCACATGATCACACTATCTTAAATCTAGAAAATCAGAAAGTTGCTAGATAATGAATTACTAATTGCATAATAATAATTAATAATAATAATAATAATAATAATTTTTGCCTCACCTTATTAGAAGAGCAGCTTTTTCAGCAGCTCACTCTTCTCTGCAAGTCTGTCAATCACAGTGTCGGAGTCCAAGGCCATAAGAATGTCTTTCTCAGTGGCCATCAACATGAAAGCCTCCAGTTTGTCGGGTGAGAGGCTGCTCCGGAGTCTGCTTTTGAAAAACTTCAGGGTGGAAAATGTGCGTTCGCAGGCCACCTGGGTGAGTGATAGTGTCAGAAGGAACTTGTATGCAAGACCAAGGATATGGTATGCATCTGTGAGCATGTTGAACCGCCTTAGTATTTGATAGCAGCAGAGAGGGCACTCTTTGCAGGAGGCACAGCTTTTGGTAACTATTTCAACCTCCTCTTTGTTGTCCTCCTCCTCTCCACCAGATCCATCCTCCACTGTCCTTGACTTGTATTCAGCCAGTGGTGACGCTTTCAGCCTGCTCCACTGTCCTGCTAAACTTTTCAGCTCAGACTGTAGGTTTTCCACCGTTGCCCTGCTGTCAAATCTAAGCAAGCACTTGCTGAGGTCTTGGAGGGCAGACTGGGGAAGAGCATTGGTCCTGATCCGGGGGAAGTTCCTGGGGTCCAGACATGCCAAGTCGGCATATAGAGTCCCATGGGTGAGAAAGCGTCTATGGATGGCCTCAGTAGCTGTGTCCAGGATTTGATTGTGAACATTCACCTCATAGGCTCTCTCTGCATCGTTCAGGGTCTCATCCTCAGCCATCTCTCCAGGCAAGCCTTTTTTCTTTCTCATCCTTTTTTGCGGCAGTGCGGCCTGCACTTCGATCTCTGTCTCCTGGTCCTGCTCTTGGATTTTTTCGTTTGTCCATTGGACAAATTTGTCTGCTGCTTTCTTGACTGTCTGAAACTCTCTTCCCAAGCTTTTGAGGTTGCTTTGTGTTGTCTCAACCATTCTATGGGCAGACAGGATGTCCATCCCTCCTGTCTGCAGGTATTTGGACAATGGAGAAGTATGCTCAAATATCCGGAGGAATGTTTGAGCTGTCAGGATCGTCTCGTACCTGAGCAAGGCCTCTGCGTATCCCCTGGCTTTGACACGCACAATTGGTTTCACTGTTGCCTGTTCTTGTATGGCTGACAGAGTGAACAGCACATCAATGTACATCTTCAGGTTTTCCAAAAGAGCCAAACACTTTCTTCAGGGCTTCGTGCTTGGCCCACCAGCGTGTCTCACCGATTGGAGCAAGGCGTCTGTGTCTCTTGTCACGGCCTGACTTCTCCACACATTCATTCGTTGGTATGACTCCTTGATGAACACCGCGATGTCATTGAGGAGAGCAAACAGTGACCCACTTTCAATGACGATCTGGGTTGTGTCTGCCAGCACCAGATTGAGTACGTGTGCATAGCACCATACGTGCACTTGGTGGGGGACTGCGCAGACATCAGTGCAGAGAAGCCTTTGTATTGACCCTGCATGTTAGACGCCCCATCTGTTGCATTTCCAATGCACATTGTCTTGTCAAGTTTCAGATTTTCCAGAACTTCTGACAGCAAATTGACAAAGGACTGTCCAGTGGATGCATTACACTTGACCGCTGCGACAAGCCTCTCATTAATAACATCAGTGACATACCTGAGAATTACGGAGCACTGGTCCTGAGAGGTGATGTCCTGCGTTGTGTCCAGCTGAACCGAGAACATTCCAGCTTTCTGGATGTCAGTGGAAATGCTTTCTTGAATTAGATGCCGAATTGTATCTATTACTGAGTTTACCGTAGTTTTTGAGAGTAGGGTGACGAGGGAACCTCTGCCTCTTTTCCCACCAGACTGATGCAATTTTTTGCTCATCTCAATGCAACTACTAAGATGCTCTTTCAAGCAGACATCATACTTTCCCAGTAAAAGTATGAGCTCTAAAAAATTGCCATGGTCTATGCTGTTGTCTTCGAGGGTATATGCCGCCTCATTCTTCCTCATCCTGTAGCTAAGCCCCCTCTTCCCTAGTACTTTCACGACATCCACTATACACTCCAAAACCTGACGTCTCTTTCGGACCTGTTCTCTGTGAGCCGACATCTGACTGCCACCCAGCAAACTGTTTATATCAGCGTTGGAAGACTTCAAGAAGTAAGCTTCCGCACAGTTTCGGTGTGCAATGCTTTTTTCATGCTCCTCTGTGCGCTGGTGTACATGCCTCCAATCTGACATTCCAGTTATGTATATACTACTGTCAGTTTTCTTCCAGAAGACAAAGCAGACAAAGCAAAACGACGTGTGACATTCCTCGCTATATGTCAGCCACTTTCTACTTGTGCCGTCTTTACAACAAAACACTTTCTGCACCACTGGGTTTTCAGTCTTCTGTTGAGGGTGATAATTCAGAAATGACTGAAGGTTAGCAGGCTCAGGACGGGCAAAGTAATCTATAGTTGGGCTTAGGCTGAAACTCTCCTGGCTCTCCCTGACTCTCTCCTCTGCTGGTGATGCTGTATTTGGGCTGAATCTCTTCTGGCTCTCTCTGACTCCCTGAGTTGTCCTGGACTTAACCTGAACCTGGCTGGACTGGACATGAGGAGAGAGTTTATTACTATTGGGTGAGGGATTAACGTGATACATTGTTTTTAAAAAACTACTACAACTACTGTACTTCATCTGAAGGTGAAAACAAAGAAATGCACTTAGCAATATTCTAATGCGCAAACTAATGGTCATACAACCATGAGTGAGACTTATACATGAGACAGCAGCTTTGACTATTTTATTTTTTGTTCAAAAACACAGTCCCCCCCATTGAGTTAGAGCCATGTATTTAGCCTTATATCCTAGGTGTTTTGCAGAATTCCATTAGACACTTACTATCACCAATATACTGAACTCGTTTCAGGTATGTTTTAACTGTGTGTCATGTACACCTCAATTCTACTTTTGCAATTAAGAAGAACACAACGGGTTCAAAATAAAACATCTTTAATTTATTTGCTGAACTTGGTAAAAACAACAAAATGGTTACTGTTACGATTACATCTTGAATATCCTAAATAGTAGCCCACAAAATAGGCCAAATATTTATTTTCTCCCATATAAATGTATCTATTTTGTCCGGAACGTAAACATATTTGCCAATTATTAGGCTACATTTTAGAAATTATTTAGCTTCTCAGAAAAATGATCTCATCATGTAGGGAAATGATATTGTGTGCTAGCCGACGTGTTTACAATAGTGTGCTCACTTTGCTCAAGCTGAATATTGCTACATTTTAAAAGTAATAAACTTCTCTGCGCCACCTGGGCGTTTTTTCGGCTTCCCCATATTTTTCACCTTCTCCTCTCTGACATTTGCGCGGCACCTTCTGCTCACAACGCGAGCTGGGGGCGTGGCGTGGGGGACCATAGTAGGATGTAATTGGGCCAGCCCAGGGACAGTTGTGTGAAACAAACCAATGGGCCAATTATGCGCCGATGGACTGATCTCCCTACTGTATGGGCCGGCCGGTCAGCCAAGGCGGGACTAACAAAAAAAAAAATAAATAAATAAATACCGGTCCAAAGATCAGAATCAGAATCAGAATCAGAATTCTTTTATTATGCCAAGTATGTTTGCACATACAAGGAAAGTGACTTGGTGTGGTTGGTGCATAAGGTACATAAATATAGCAAAATACAATGCATCGGCCCACCGGGACTGTGCCCGGTGTGCCAGATGGCCTGTCCACCCCTGCAGGTAGGTCCCGCTGTTTAGTGAAGGTGATCTTGTGTCTTGTTTTATCAAACAAGTAAAGCGATTTCGATCAAAGGACTTCAACTCACAATGTCTTCGTAACTTTCCACTGTACACGGCGGTCAGGTTCTGTCTCACAGCACAATCTGACAGCTTCCAGTAGGT
Source organism: Centroberyx gerrardi (assembly GCF_048128805.1). Taxonomy (NCBI): domain Eukaryota; kingdom Metazoa; phylum Chordata; class Actinopteri; order Beryciformes; family Berycidae; genus Centroberyx; species Centroberyx gerrardi. The sequence continues at coordinate 7,354,476 of NC_136009.1, forward strand.
TTTAAAAGTGGTTACGCTTAGCCGGCGAACCCATTTTTACCGGTGGAGGACGACTAAACCCGGGGAAAATCAAACGTGTCAGTGTCACCATATATATTCCGGTTCCGGTTCATCGATGACAACTTGAAGTATATATAAAACAAAGCTCATAACTTGATTTTCTGTTTTTGGTACATTTTAAACCATTTAAAAATGATGGGCGCTATAGTGAAGTATAGAACGGGCGATGGAGCGTGCGCGAGGACAGCAAACAAGAGGTTACATCAGACCTACAGTAGCTGAGAAAAAAGACAAGAGGATATTTCAGTTGCTCTTTGAATCATCGTGACCAGTATTATTACAGTACTTACAAAAGTAACTGTAATATTATTACTTGACTTTAAACAGTCACTCGTTACACTACTTTGTTACTCAGATAAGTAATAATATTACGTAACGCGTTATATTACGTAACTCGTTACCCCCAACACTAGTCCCCAGTAGATTTACTCCAGTGCTCCATGCTAACACTTTAGCATAGACTATGTTGAGTGATAGTAGGCTCCATGCTAACACTTTAGCATACACTATGTTGAGTGATAGTAGGCTCCATGCTAACACTTTAGCATACACTATGTTGAGTGATAGTAGGCTCCATGCTAACACTTTAGCATAGACTATGCTGAGTGATAGTAGGCTCCATGCTAACACTTTAGCATACACTATGTTGAGTGATAGTAGGCTCCATGCTAACACTTTAGCATAGACTATGCTGAGTGATAGTAGGCTCCATGCTAACACTTTAGCATACACTATGTTGAGTGACAGTAGGCTCCATGCTAACACTTTAGCATACACTATGTTGAGTGATAGTAGGCAGGTAGCATTACCTCAAAAGTGAGAAAATGAGAACTTGTAGCAGCTCTAAAGTTAAATTGTAAGTAATCTTAAATGCTATATGCAGCCAAGTCTGGCGGTTTTGGTCAAATTGATACAAAATGTGATACAAAAATAATATAGCCTATAGTTTTAAACTATTAGGGACTACTTTCCTTGTTTCTATAAGTGTGAAGATGGTGGGCAATAGGAGACTGTCTATAGCTAAAAATAAATATGGATGGATGGAAAGTGGATGAATATGTGATTGCTCACCTGAAATAAACCTGGCTACATCAGCTATATTGAGTTAATGAAATGAACCAGGATCTCTCCAGAAATCCTCAAAAGTTGACTCTTTGGAGATATTGGTTGCTATTAAGTACAGAGACAATATCCACATTCCTCTCTCTTTGTATCCCCTTCCCTCATCTTAAGACTCCTTTTTGGTGCATAATTATATTGAACAATAGGCCAAGCCCAATGGAGGATGCAACCCGTTACCATGGAAATGATTATGATGGATTTGCGGATAGACAGGGCAGGTAATTGGAAAAAGATTGATAGGGTGACAGGGCGAGAGAGGGAGAGAGAGAGGGAGAGATTACTAAGACAGTGGTGAGGGGAGAGAAAGCCCTATTACATCTCCCAGGGATTAACAATTATAGAATGATGCATCCTTTCTCATCAAGTCAATAGGCAATCGTTCTCTCTCACCTTCTCTCTCTCTCTCTCTCTCTCTCTCTCTTGCCAACACTCTCTCCAGATATGATTCTGTTTCCTTCTTCCTGTTTGTCTCTCTTTTATCTTTCTTTTTCTCTATCTTATTCACTCTCTTAGCCCATCTTTCTCTCCTTTTCTCCCTCTATTTCTTCTGTCTCTCTCCATTTCTCTCCCCTCCCTCTCTCCCTGTCTCCAAATAGAGACAGAGAGAGATGCCCTAAACACAAAATATCAGTATTATTCCTCCTGTTATCATCTCTCAGTGCAGGGAGCTGCAGGTTGTGTTGCTGCAGAGAGTGAAGACACTTCAACACAAGGTGCGCCTGTATTGACGTACAGCTCCAGGATGTATTAGAGCCTTGAGGTTAGAGGAGTATGATTGGAAGGTCACTGGTACGCATCCACAGACCAGATGGGAAAATCTTGGTGGGGAAAGAGAATGGAAAACATGATTCTCTACCTCAGCCATTACCATCAATGTGTCCTTGAGCAAGGCATTCAACCCCCGGTTGCTCTAGTGGAAGACTGCTCACTCCCTGGATAAATACAGATTAAAAGGTTACCTCTAAATGTAATTTTCAGAATACCTGACATGCACATTTACCCAATGTTCATGTAAAAAGTGAAAATTTGAATGGACGCAAATGGATGAAACTTCACTCTAGGTGGCACGAATTGAGCCAAAGAGGCGTTCGCTCCAGTTTTGTTTTTTTTTTAAACTTGAGCGAGAAATTAGCCCGATGTGGAATAGCAGTTTCCAAGCATTCTCTCCACAATGGATGACAAGCCACAATGACACACTGCCATTCATGTACAGAAGCAAAAAGGACGAGAGCATGGCACAAGGTCAGCGAGATGATCGGCGTTTTGTCGAGAACGGTGAGCTACATTTCCTACACTGGTTTGCTTTCTGTGTCAAAGTGTCAGCAGATGTTCTTGCATGTCGTCAAGCTCTGAACATACGGTTCAAGTTGATAACAACTGGGCAAAAATAAACTGTTGCCGGAACCAAAACATCAAAAAAGTAGGAAGGGACAGGATATCATTGCACATTATGCAAGAATTTACTGAAAAATAGACCTGGACTCACAATATTTTGTCAAAGGAACAGATTGAAGCAGTCTTAAAATGCAAATACATGTGCAAATGTTGGCTTTGGTTTGGGAACGAAAGCTCACATCATTGAAAATATTCACTGTGTAGTCTTGTTTTTGGTTTTCATCACTGTCCACTCCTTGTTTTACAGATGGTCCATGAGAACAGCAGCTGTGTTGATGAAGCTCTCTGGACTACCTGTAGCAAACATTATCACAGTACACAGTACTGTCTCTTTGTGTACACACTACACAAAGAGACACACACACACACACACACACACACACACTCCTCCACGGGGCGAGAGTTGTCATTGTGTCCTGAAGAGAGAGCGAGAGAAAGAGAAATTGAGATAGAAGGAGAGAAAAAGCAAGAAACCGGCGAGGGAGGCTGGGGGGAGAGAGACACAGCTTCACCACCATGTGAGTATATTCAATAGACTGGAGCCAGACAAAAGGTGTGTGCACACGTGTGTGTGTTGGCCTTGACACAAAACCACACACACACACACACACACACACACACACACCTTTTGTCTCCCAGTATCTTGCTAACCAAGGGGTTGACAGCTCAGGAACATGGTATTCTCACTATAAACACTCCACTTCAGCTGTTCATCACTGGGGGACAATAGAGCAAAAATATCCACCTTTCTCCCTCTCTCTCTCTCTCTCTCTCTCTCTCTCTCCTCTTTCTCTTTCTGCACTGATGGGTATAATCAATTCAATTTCTTTCTTCAGCGTTTTGTCCTTCTGGGCTTGACTGCTTGATTGTACACTGGTATAAAGAGCCCTAAATCAAGAGGCAGGGGACAAT
>NC_136009.1:7362964-7395464 GCF_048128805.1 Centroberyx gerrardi
AACTCAGTCTCACATACAACCCCATGATGACATGAAACCTCAGCAGCTAAATGCCCACCCATGCTATGCCATCAGCTCTTGGCCTTCATGTCAAAAGCTTTGTCACCTCTGATAGAAGTTTCAGACCTTTGTCTCTCTCATCTGCTCATTTCATCTCGTCTTGTCCTGCAGTGTTGGATATACTGTATATCGCCTCTGACTTGTGAATCTTGAAAAAGGAAATCCTTTTGGCAGGTTGGTGGTATTCTCCTGCTGCATTCACATGGTGGCGGTATGTGATAGACAGCAATGTTGATTGTTTTCAATAGGAGAACAGAGATGCCCTGAAGCTGCTACTGCTACTGCTACTGCTGCTATTACTACTACTACTACTACTACTACTACTACTACTACTACTACTACTACTACTACTACTACTACTACTGCCAAATTTAGGTTTAACTTGGCTATTCTGATTCCCTGCTTGGCTTCCTATTTACAGTGGGAGTCACATTTTATAATTTCTGCAAAATGTAACCTATTAGATCTTTAACAATGAAATACTGAAAATGGACACAGTAGGATTCAACAATTCGTTTTTATTGTAACAATGTACGTATATGAAATGGTCAAACCTGTTGAAAATCACCTCTGCGACATGAAGGCTTCTACAGTTGTGGTTGACTGACATCCAGCGATGCCGACCTATATGGCATTTTTTTAAGCTACAGTGTGAACACAGAATATCTTTGTGGTTTATACTTTGCATTCATTAGGGAAAAGTGGACATTTCAGTCGAGGAACGTCCTGTGTACTATCTAAGAAATTGTCAAAATACGTCTCCATGCATATGATGTTTGCTGTTGTGTTTGTGGTTTTGTTTGCCTCGCCTCTAAAGTGCGCTCAGTTTACTGCCTGTGTGGGATCCAGTGATCATCGTCTAGTGCAGCTCTTTATATTTGTGGCCCCTACAGAGAACAAACTGCGCCTCATTGCAAACCAGTCTATAAACTCAGAGTGTCGCTCTCTTCTCCCTCTGCTGCAGTGACTCAAACAAAGATAATGTGGGCTTTCAAGAGCACAAAGTAACAGAAAGACAAGAGACAAGTAAACAAATATAAACAAATAAAGAGTGATTAAACAATCAAAGCTGTGAAATTTATTTTAATTTCTCTCTGTCTTGTCCAAATGAAATCTGACAGGCAGTGAAATCGAGTGTGTTTGTGTGTGTGTGTGTGTGTGTGTGTGTGTGTGTGTGTGTGCTTGTGTATATGTGCGAAAATGCATTCATAGTTACCTCATTGCCTCTGCTTGCGTGAGTGGACATTCTTATGCATGTGACTGCAAGTATGTGTGTATGTGTGTGTGTGTGTGTGTGTGTGTGTGTGTGTGGCTGAGTTTTCTCCAGTCCACCTCAGGTGCTATTTCATCATCATGGGAGCCCTGCCGTAAATTAATGATCATACTCATCATACAACATTTATTAACCAGTCTGCACTGGTCTGCACACACCTTCTACTCTTTCTCTCTCCTCTTTGCTTTTCTAACCCCCACACACACACACACACACACACACACACACACACACACACACACTCCTCTTTGCTCCAAGCCATTTTGATGTTGAATAGATGTTGATACGACGGCCTGCACCAACACCGAAAACCAGTGTAAATATTGATCCAAAATTCAAAATTACAGTTGAGATGACGTCCGCAGTTGGAGTTTCAAAGTCTTAATCATAGCTTGAAAATTTCAGTGCTTGTTCATAGCCCAGGTTCAGATACTATTTTTTAATATTATAGTCCTTTCTTTTCATATTTGATGGTTAGAAGCAGGCAAACAGTAAAATATCTGCTTTTGCTCATGTTGAAAAGATGACATATACAGAATTTTAGTGTTTGTCAACAAGCTACCTGCATCGTTTTGTGAAATCGGGACCTGAATATCTTCTGATAGCAGTCTCCAAAGCTGTTTTAATATGAATCTTTACCATGACACAATATAATATTGTGAAAATGTTGTTTGTTTGGTTCGACATTGAGCTTTACCACCTTATGCAAACCTAAAGGCTTGGACCTGCCCACCTTCTGCTTGTCGCCGTCAAATGCTTGCATCTCAATGATGACACATTATGATTGTAACAGAGTAATAGTAGGTTTTGGTGTTAATTATAGGTTCCTTACAGAATAGGAAAAAGCACACAGCACAATGGACTTCAGCTTAATCTCTTTTAGTGAGGAAAAAGACAAAAACAAAGTGGAACTTCACCATCAAGCATCTCTATTCTCAGTCTATCCCTTAGACCTTAGAGATTTTCCTTTTAAGAAGAATGCTGCATTCTACAAATAGTAAACTAAGCATCCACACAAAGCAAATATAACTATATAAATCTCATGTAAAGAAATCCCATATTACGTAATGTTAGCAAGGTACAAACAAAAAACCGAGAGACTGAGAGAGTTTTTTTTCCAAAGTGACTCGCATTCTGCTTTCTTTTTTTCCGTTTTAGGGTTTTCTTAGACTAGTAAGTCACACATCACAAGCAGCAGGGAAGGGGAAACCGAAGTGAAATTTGCTGGTGGAACGCAATGGACGTTTTCAGAGGTTATGGAGCAGATCGCACGATGTGTTCTGAGAAAATCCTGCCTTAAACTGCCTCGCTGCACCCTCTTCTTCCCCTCCACCGCCCCTTCCATCTTCATTGCCCAGAGCCATCGTTTATACCCCCAGTCACCCTCTTACCGCCCCCCCACTCCCCCTTCACTCTCCTCCTTGCTCCATCTCACCACTGCACTCTATCATTCATACCCAATCTCCTTTCATCCACCCCCCTCCCCTCTCTCTCTCTGTCTCTCTCTCTCTCTGTCTCTCTCTCTCTCTATCCTGTTAATGGAGCTAACCATCGCAGGGTCCAAAAGGGATCTCGAGTTGTCGTCCCAGGAGTGTGTGTGTGTGGATGGGGGGGATGCGGTGATCCATAGGTTCCAGACCACTGCACGCAATGAAGGTACCCTGGGTGGGGCCACATGCTCTGTAGCCCCCCTGCTAAACAAACACACACACACACACACACACACACACACACATATACACATACACATACACACACACTCCATATGAGTCCATTGTGTGGTAAATTCTGCACCAGATGGTTAGCACTCGATCCGAGGAGGTATCTCTGTGACACTAAACAAACCTGCGTGGGAGGCCGTGTGTGTGTGTGTGTGTGTGTGTGTGTGTGTGTGTGTGTGTGTCTGGGGTGATACTATGACCAGCAGCAGCAGCATCACCACACAAAGAGTTGTGTGCAGCAGAGCAGAGATTCAGCATGTCACTGTGTTGATTGTGGTATCTATAAAAAAAAATCTAACGGCGAAAGGTTAAAATGTTCTCAAGAAAAGTTGCGTGCGTACTTCTGTTGGAAAGGTTGCAGGGTGGAATAGAGGGAAATGTTTTCACATCATTCGGAGTCTTTTCACTGGGTAAATACTGTGTTAAAAGGGTAAGAATTTGAACACTGTGAGTTCCTCTTCCAACATCCTACTATTGGGAATACATACACACAGCACAGTCGGTTTTTAATGCTCAAAATGATGCACTCTCACTATTTTACAGACTGTTAACAGCAGTGACAGTCAACACAGTTAAAATCATAATCCATGAGATTTTCATTTAAATAAATGTCTGTTGTCTATTGCCAATTGCTATGACACAATAGTGATTCAACATATATCTAGCTCATGAAAGGTTTTACATTTGCTGTTCTAAACACCCGGTGTCTGGTAGGTCAAGTTAACCTAGCTTGCTAGCAGGCGCTAATTAGGTAGCATTAATGAAAAAGAAAAAGAAAAAACTCAAGTAATGTTGCACCCGACGATGGGTTCGATTTTGAGATGTTTATTCCTGTAGTCTTTTGAATAAAAGTTGTAGAGAACTGGGAAGCTGTGAATGGCTGGGATCAATTTGTCGTCCGTTTTGCGCTTGCCAGGCAGAGCTATTGTTCACGGAATTAAATTACATCGGTAGGGAGACAAGGAAGCACGCAAATCTGATTGGCTGTTGACTTGATAAATAAACAAACCTGTCACTGGAAATGAATGGGCTTCATGTTGCTCGCAGAGTGAACACACGCTTATACCACTACATAATAATCTCTCTTTTTATGAGACATAAAGTCCTGTAAAATGCATAAATGCTGTTTGAGTAGTAGTAGCAGTACCAGTGTGTGTGTGTGTGTGTGTGTGTGTGTGGTGTGCGCATATGCACCTGATCCTTCTGTTGGTGCTTGCCTGTGTTTACAGCAGTTTGCAGTTGCATGCGATATGCCCGGTTGAAAACAAACAAACAAATAAACAAACAATAGCCGGTCGACCCCAGCTGTGAAATTGTGCTTTAATTTCTCCCTCGCTCTTGTCAACAGTGGATGAGCGAATGAAATGTGACAGGCAGGGATGGATGTGTGTGTGTGTGTGTGTGTGTGTGTGTCCATCTCTCTCATACATTCCTGTCAGTCTAAGTGGGACTGCTGCTGTCTAGCACCTCAAAATGCACTTCTTCCATTATTATATTATTATTATCAGTGTAGTTAATATTATAGACTTGCATACAGAGTATGTCCACCTCTCTCTGGGGCTTCTACTGTGGAGTCTACTCCCTTATCAGCCTAATTACTATTCACTTATATTGGAGAGTGGGGTCACAGTGCAGCTAACCCCGTCTCCATGTGTTTGTATGTTACATAAACTAGTCACTGGATTGTTTATGGTTTCCTTGGGTGCTAGTGTGATTGCTTCAGAAAAAAGCCAGGCAAATAGAGCAAGATTAAAGGGGCAATAAGTACGTTTTTACTGCCTCATAGCGCAACATGAGCATAATATGTCTGCAGGGGTTGATAGGGTTGTTGTTCAATACCAATGACTCAACCATTACTTCACCAGCTGGCTTTCAAAACTCACTTTCTGGCCCGTACTCTCCGTTTTCCATCTCTTAATGCACCTTTAAAGAGGGAAAATGAGCGCTGATCACAAGGTAAAGCGTTTGGTTGTGTGTGGCGTCGATGCCTTTTAAGCTGAATGAATGAACAGAGAGAAAGAGAAAAGATGTGCAGAACACAGCTAGGAAGAAGATGACACATAGATGCCTAATCGTGGCTTTGAGGCATAGAACCACATTGAAATGATTAATATGGAGACTTACTGTGAAAAAGGGCTTACCTTCCCATAACTATAGTGTCCCGTTTGCCCAGTTATTCATTTTCTGATACATGACCTTTTATATTTTCTAAATAACCAATCAATATCAATAATTTCATTTCATACAGTATGTCAGAAATTTGTCTTATTGAATTAACTATTGAATAGCGGTAGACCCAAAAGATCTTTGGAATTTGAATGAAGCAGCCACTAAAAACCCTTAACTTTCATAAGACCCATGCAAGGAATGACCCCTGCACTGTAAATGATGCAGCCTACATATTTTATGCATTATAAGAGTTCATTTTCATTTTGTTCCTAACATGTTCAAGCAAGTTATATTTGGTGTAATTCAAAAGTAAATAAGGCTCGGTCTAGGTCTTATTCATGGTCTTAGCAAGGCAGGTTTGATAATGGTTACCAACAAAAGACCACATGAAGCCATATCTATCTTTGTGTTTAGGCCACACACACACACACACACACACACACACACGCACACACACACACACACGCACACACACACACACACACACACACATTCTTGTCTGCTCAAGTATGGTCTTGGTTCCATCAGCTGGGACATTTGAACTCAGTGACCGACAGAACTAGCTGACCTGTCACTGCTGTGACAACTCGCTGATCGGTGTGTGCGTGCATGTGTGTGTATGTGTATGAGTGTGTATGTTCGAAATGTCTAACAGTGTTAAGCCCCAACTGGGAGGGTGGGGGAGGGAGGGAGGGAGGGAAGGGAGGGATGCAGGAGGAGAGGGAAAGGAACGAGAAGAGGTAAAGGGATGGACAAGAAGAAGAAAGGAAATGGAGAAGTATTTGCATCAGACCTTAGATCGGGCCCAAAAAAACAAGCCCGACCTTACCAGAGCCCGTGCACGTTCTGTCTGAGCCCAGCACGGGCCCATCCCATTGGCTGCATTTATGGGCCCGAGCCCGGTTTAAAACCAAAATTTTCTTAGTAAGTTGGCTGTTTATAAGTAAACTAATTCCGCGTTGGTTGAATGACAAAATCTGTTCAGAATTACGTGCGGGATCTTACTGAATAGCTTACTTCCTCTCGCAAAGGACTCGCAAAGCGAGTGTGGTGCCGTGTAGGCAGCGAAAACCCGACACATTATGTTTTTATCACCAGTCAATCAAAGGTTCCGATTTGATTTCAAATCGGAACCTTTGACTTGTGATAAAAACATAATTGACACAAGGAATTAACAATCAGACTTTGCGGATTACAGAGAAATTTGAATGACAGAAATCTGTTCAGAATTACGCACGGGGTCTTAATGAATAGCGCAACACAGAAGCGAAACTTGTTTCAGTTGGTTCAACAAACCCGAGCAGCCTTTGCGCATGCCTATATATATATATACATCTATCTATCCGGGGCCTACATATAACATTCTGATTATCACACCAAATAGCTTACTCCCCACCCCAATTATTAAAAAAAAAAAAAAAAAAAAAAAATGGATGTTATAAAGAAAAGGATCTTATATCTGACCACGAGACCGGCCCGGGCCCGAGGAATGGAGGGGGGCGGTCTCGGGTTTGGGCAGAGATTCAAACCTCTGATTTACATTGTAGTGGAATATAAGGAATGCACCTTTAAAGATGCTATCCCACCTGGTGTCACACAATGTAAACTGCAGTGTAGAGGCTGGCAGAAGCTGCCAATCTTCTTGCCGATGGTCTCGTTTGTTTACAGTAATTCTACTAATCTCTCAAAATGTATGTTGTAATGATTTATTGATGCTAAAATGCTGCAAATAGCACCTTTAAGAATCTGAGTTAGGATAAAAAACTGAAAAAAACACAAAAATAGTCTGTTCAGATTTCAATGGTTGGCCAGCTCACACTAGACTTGTCAAGACTTGTCCAGATCCAAGCTATAAAAACCTGCATGATCATCTATGCTGACTGCCTCAAACTAGTAGTGGTAGTGTGTCCAGCATTATTGATACTGTGCTATCTTGTACTACTTATTACAATCCAGAGACAATGTTACTATCTATCAGCTAATGGTTAAATATTGTTTTTAAGACAACTGTTTCTAATTAGTATATGATTGGGACGCCTCTGGGAAATCTTTAACAGAACTGAGGCTAAATCCATCTGCTGTTATGAGCTATATAGTCTATTGATTTTTCTTCTCTTTCAGCCAGCCAGAACTACCTGAATATTATTTTTATTTAGTGATTATTGGAAAACATGATCTCTTACACGCACACACACACTCCCTGCCAGATGATATGCTTCCTCCTTTTAACCCTCTTTCATTTCTCCTTCTCAATTCCCTCCATCCCTTTTTCTCAATCCCCCCTCCAGCATAATGTGTGTGGGTGGGGTATGTGTGACATATGTGTGCATGTCCATCATCATATGTGCGGATTTGTGGTGTTTATAGCTCTGTGTTTTTGTGTGTGTGTTTGCATACATGTTTGGTGCATACTAGGTGTATGTGTGTGTGTGTGTGTGTGTGTGTTTTCACGTGCTGTTGTTCCAGATATTAGAATCAAATGAACTGTGAAATAAGCTCCCTTCTCTCTCCTGAGTGTAGTTGTGGGAAATCCCTTACTGACACATCACACACGTTTACCACCCATCCCTCCATCTCTATACCTTCCCACCTTGGCCATTACGCCTCAACATTTCATACTGAGAAGGCGGGTACACCAAGCTATGGATGTACTATTGAGGAAGCAGGCATACTAGTGAGAAGGTGGGAATACTGTGTACAAACCCACATACATTTTAAGATACATTTTCTGATAAGTAGATCTAATCTATATCTTCGGAGAATACCCTATACGCCCAGAAAGCGAGGGCATATTGAGGTAGGTATACTGTGTATATCAAGATAAAGTGGTGTGTATACTCTATATGTCCAGAGAAAGAGCTGGTATACTCTATATACCCATAGAAAAAGGTAGTAGAGAGGAGAGAGGCAGATATACTCCACTCTATCCAGAAAAAGAAGTGAGATATGGTGATACTGGGAGGTTTGACGTTTGTTCCCCATATTGAGTCACACCCAAGATGTAAAAATGGCACCTTCATGCCTTTGTGGTTGGCACTCAGAAGGAAGTGAATGAGATTAATAGAGGAAAAGACTATATTGACTGGAATCCAGTAAAGGTGCATGTAGCTGTAGACTTTTGGCATTACGATTGTGAGATTATCAATATAAGTGTCATTTTATTATTTCATTATATGAAAACCCTTTTCAGCATTGCTTAAGTGTAAATTGAATTACATTACATGAAACAGTTTCTTTTCAGGATGCTATATCTCCATTTTGAGGAAAAATGTATATGCAGATATTCAAATATGCAGATGACTTCATCCTCTAAACTTCTCTTTTACAGTTTTACAGCACTCCTGGTGACTCCTAGAAACTCAAAAGTAATGGAAAACCATCAGATTATCTCATTAAAATTAGAGCAATCTAATGTCTTATATCATTGATTACAATTTCAAGCAATGCATTTTTAATCCCCAGCCCTGCCCCTGTGGGCTGGTCCTCCAACCCCAACAGTGGATCTCCATTAGTACAAAAAAAAAACTCCAGAGGAACATGGCGGCCTCACCTTGCCCCAAGGCTCTGCTCCAGTTTTCCTTTATTGGTAGAGGGCAATCAAAGACACTTGTCAGTGCCGCTCATTCGCTCAAACACACACAGACACACACACACACACACACACACACAAATACATCATGCAGTAGCTTAGGTGGGTGGGAGGTACGCTGTTAAAAATATTCAAACAAAAAAACACCTCCATCTCTCTGTTCTTAGGATAATCTCAGTGATTAAGTCTGGTGTTTTTTTTTGTAATAATAGTACCCATGATGTTGCAGCCCAATAGCCCACGCTTGACATATTTTTGGCCAGGCAACCGCAACATTTTCCTCCCTATCAGAATTTGGATGGGTGCTAATGAAGAGGATGTGCAGATGGGAGATGACGGCGCTCCAAATCATTAATTCCCATTTAAGACGCAGAATATCTAAAATCAGTCTCCCGTCGATGAATCGATTAACGTCGTCGTCATCTGACACGACGCATTTCAAATCCCGGTGACTCACAATTCACTCCGGTTTCTTTGTTTCCTCTCCTCCGTCGGATTCCTCTCCCTCGCCTCTCCGCCTCCTCTCCAGCTGTTAAACCAATTAAATGCTCACAGAGGGTAGACTGCCCACTCTCCTGTCGAGAAAAATACATGCAATAAAAGCCCTCTTCTGTGCAAAGCCATTGTGTGCGAGGCAAGGGCCGCCATCTTTAATTATGGCCTACGCCCCCACCCTTCTCCCCTCCGAACAGAAGGCTGTAGGTGCAGACGGGCGACTGGCGCTGGATCAGATGTTAGTGTTTTATGTTGGACGGCCAAAGGGAAGGGAAGTGATGCGGCGGACGACGCTGATCCCGGATCAGCCCGAGGGGAGTCGGCGGCACCCCGGAGTGACTTGAATAGCTGATCCCGGGGGTGGGAATTTGGATACTGGAATGTTTTAGAGAAAGGGAAGAGGTTGAAAAGGGGTCAGAGAGAAGGAGGGGCAGAAAGTATAATTATATAGGTATAGTACAGATATACATGTACTCTGTTTATGCCATTCCAACTCATGTGTACAGCTTTTTTTCCCCTTGCCGTGTTCAAAACACTCAGAACCCAGTGCAATATTCTCTAGATTTGTATGTTTATTTTTTGTTTATTTATTCTATTACTGACTGCCATAGCTTCCTATCAGTGCAATCAGCCAGGCTCCAACAGAGACCATGTGTGTGTTTGTGTTATGCTTTGTGACCTGTATGAAATCCCAGTTCCTTGTGTGCGCAAACTTGCCAATAAAACTGATTCTGAAAAGGAAAAGGACAGGAAAAGAAAGGAAAGGAAAGGAAAGGAAAGAGAGGATTTCAGGAAAAGGAACGTGATAGAGTGTGTGTGTGTGTGTGTGTGTGTGTGTGTGTGTGTGTGTGTGTGTGTGTATGTGTGTGTGTAGGATGGGATGGGCGTGTGGGTCACAGAGAGAAAGAGCGAGAAAGGATGTCAGAGATCCAGAGAGAGAGAGCTGACAGTTTTACGGCCAGGAGAAAGAAAGCGAGAGAGAGAGCAAGAAAAGCTTAAGGCTTGGAGAGAGAAAGAGAAAGCTTCAGAAAAGGAGGAGAGGTGGTGGGTTGGGAGGGGGGGGGGTGGGGGGGGGTCTAATAGAGCGATGATATCACAGAGCGAGAGAGAGGGGGCGTACAGAGGCCCGTGCCCCTCCCGGTGCCCCGTGCCTTGAGGGGGGCACCCAGGGCGGCTCTGGGGAATGCGAGGCATGAGAGGGGAACAAAGCAGACTACTGTCCCCCAGAGAGAGGCCTTGTTCTGGGACAGGGGGGTACAAGGAGTCAGCCTCTCCGTGTATGAATGGATGGATGGATGGATGCCGGTTCCCCCGGCTGGCCGGGCCGGCCGGCTAACTGGCCTGCTTGCCCACAGAGCGGGCATGTAAAGGAACCCGGGGCAAGACTGGGGAATGTGAGGCATGAGGATGGGAACAATGCCGACTACTGTCCCCCAGAGAGAGGCCTTGTACTGGGCTATGGGGCACGAGGAGCCAGCCTCTCTGGATGGATGGATGGATGGATGGATGGATAGATAGATAGATGACTGGCTGGCTTGCTGGATGACACACCAAACAATCTGATGGATACAATGTACTAGGGATGGGACGATATGCTTATCTCATGATATGATTCGATACATGATATGTGGTTCACCATTTGATACAAGTATGACTGTGCAGAATTACGTTTATTTCTGAGCCACAAATCTTTCTTTAATTTGCACAGATGATGGATGGATGCGTTCGAAGCTAGATGGATAGATGGAAAAAAAATTTTTCTTGTTTAACTTTAATCCTCCTCTCTACTCTCCTCCACTTCTTTCAGTATTCTTGCGCTTTAACCAGAGTGAATCATAGCCTTTGCTTTTACATACTACAGATGTTCCATTATGCAGTGTTGCAGCCTATTTCAGAAAGATATGATTTGGCATTCTACCCGTCCTGCCAGCTCCTACTGAAACATACTTTACATTGCGTCTTTCTCAAATCCTTCACTTCCCCTCTCTCCCTCTACACCCTTCTCTCCATCTTTCTTCCTACTCCCTTATTCTCATTTGCATAATATCTTAATTATCAGATTGATTCTGCTGCCTCTTTGTTATCAGTACAGTAAAGAACAGGGCAAAGGGGTGGAGGGGTGATAAGCAGTGTTTCTGGAATGACAGGAGCGCTCCGTCAAGATGGCTGTGGTTTGATATCTGCTGGCACAACTGTGCCATGCAGGCCTACATTCAGGCCTACATTCAGTCCTGCATTCAGTCCTACATTCAGTCCTTGGGGCATAACTCTTTTCTTAGTATCTTGGTGGAAAAATGCTATCTTTTAATTTGACCATGTCAAATAGCAAAATGTAAACATTCTGTGCTTGCTGGGTTCAAGAGTCAGACTGCTCTGTTTGGATCATTTACCAACCCCAGGACTTTAACCCAGGACCCCCACATGAAAGTCCACTGCCCCACCAGATGAGCTAAAGCAACAGTGTGGCTGCCTGAGAAACTTTCTGTATCTCTGAATATCTCTGTCCCCCGTGGCTCTATTTGTGCACTGTTGTTTATTTATTTATTTATTGATATTTTTGGGGACTCTGACCAACAGAGTGACTTATACTAGCTGCTGGTCGCAGCCAAAAATAGGCAAAAATGGTTTTAGTACTATTTTCATCATTTGAAATGTAGGTGTTAGGGATAGGAACAGTCAATTCCCAATAGAAAGTGGCATATAAATGCTGATAAGTAAATATTTACCTTATTACTATCTCATGAATGCCTTGAACTTAAATAGACCCTAACATGGTCTAAATAAGTATCTAAAATCTGAACACATAATTGTTTTTTTTTTTAAATTTTCGAGGGGGACTGCACTGCAGCTTGACCCTGAATAAGAATAAGTGGGTAAAGAAAATGTATTTGACCACAACAATTTTGGGCATATTCACATACAGTATGTTCTTGAATAGTTTGACCTGTAGGGAAATAATCTCAAGATGCTAGTCTGTTTTAATACAGTATTAATACATATTATAAATCAATGTAAAGCCGTTTAGTGCTTCAAAATACACATAAAACTCAAGTTAAGTGCTCACACATTGTCAGTGCTTGCCTCAAAAGCTCAGATATTACAACTCAGTGAAAAACAAATGTTTAATCTGAGAAAACACCATGTAAACAAAGCCAGTAGTGGGGAGACATTATTGCACCATCACCATATTGCAATTAAAGAAGGGACCTTTAAGAATTGAACTCTGAAGTGTTGCACACCACTTTCATTATTCCTTTGCTCCAATACCATCAGTGTTGGGAACTTCACACTCATAGGGGAATAACAATCTTTTTCAGAAGTGGACTGTAATATTCCCATTAGGGCTAGTGTGAAAAGTCAGCTTTATGGACTTGAGAGAGAATGAGGGAGAGACTCAAAGAAAGAAAGAAAACAAAGGAGAGAGAAAACAAGAGATTGAGAGAACAAACGCCGTGGAATCAATCGAGGCCCATTGAGCAAAGCTGGTGGTTCTTTGTCACATAAATACAAGCGGACAATGTGCGCAATTAATACTAAATCGAGCGGTGCCGACATGGGGGAACTAATTCACCGCTCCCTGGTTTTCTTCTCTATCCAATCCGGCCGACCACCTTTTGCCAAGACAGGAGAACTTCCAGCCAATTACCATTGCGTTACCATGGTTATTACAGATAATGCCAGGTTATTAATGCTCAAAGTGCCAATCACGTCGCGGTTTTTCACCCCTTCATTATCCTACCCAGGTTATTTTCTCCCTGTCGCTGTTTCTTGTTTTCCTTCTTATTGTCTTGATCCCTCTCTCATCCTCACTGACTCACTTTTCTCTTTCCCTCCTTATCTGGCGCTTTCTGCAGAGCGCTGTGGAGTGAGCGGCTGCGGTTGCAATTGGAGCTGGTGGAAGACAGTGGTACTCCAATGGTAATCCGTTGATAGTAAATGGAAAGTCACGTTTTTTTGTGTGTTTTGAAAGAAATGGAGAGACACTTGAGAATTTCTGGGTCCATTTCACCAAGACAGTTTAGCCTAGTCTAGTCACAACCAAAAAAAAGCTCTATTCAGCGAGGAAGGCACCGCCCTCTAAGCATCTGATTTTTCAATTATGTATCCTAAGGCATTCCACAAAACATTTCAGGAAATGAGCACACAAAAGAATTATGTCACATGAAAAGGTTAGCTAGCGGTTAAGTTTAGGGAAGTAAAGTAACTTTGGTTAAAGGCATAGGATTTTGCTGCTTGTGGCTTGTAAACACAACTTGCAAAGTTGACCCCTCCTACCCTAACAGTAAAAAAGTACAGCGAGACGAAACGCCAAGCAGACACGACTCGTTTCAAAATGAGAATGAATCTGTTGGTTTTCACCTGTTGGAGAGTATTGAAGGAGAGGACGGGATAAAGAGCGACATGTTGGCTTGTTTTCTGTTGGAAAGGTAAGTGCCGGTTAGCTTAGCTATCAGTTTTTCTACTACAACGAAACTACGCTAACGGTAGCTAGCTGCCAATTCACGATACACACTACCTCTGGCCAGTTGCTCTGTTTTAGAGTTCGAGACCTCTACCGCTGCCGCGTGGCTTTTAGATCTAAACGATTCAGCAGTGGTTTTGGTTGCAGTTGCACACACCTGCTGCCAAAAGGTTGACGCCCAGAAACGTCCCGAACATTAAGAAATTAGAAAATCCAGGCAGAAGGCAGGCTCTCTGCAGACACACACACTGTCACACACTACCAGTGGGCCATAAGTAATTGAGTAGGATCATTTTTGGATGAGTTTATGCTATTTGAAGGGGGAAAATCCTGCTCAGTATGCCTTTAAAGTTTTGGTCATCGTTTAATAAGAAAACCTTAAGCTGAAAATGAACGTTTCACTCACAGTAGAAAATTTCTTCTCCTGAGTTGGGACTTGAACCCAGACTGTCGGAGTTGAAGGTAAATGTATCCGGCCGTCTGTTTCTAGTCTCCTTCACGTAATCCTTTCATGGTGGAGAAACATATTTCTTTCACTTTTCGTGTACGGAGCACATATTAGCATTTTAAGACATCGTGCTCACTTTATGACATTTCATGAGACCAGGCTGCATTCCATTAGGTTGAAAGAGGGATGCCTAAAGTGCCTTCCATAGGATGTCAATTTTTCATGAAAAACATCTTGATCTTTGGCAATGGAGATCTCAACTGGGAAAATGTTTCAAGGGATGCCATGACGTTTTGAAATTTAGTTGTTTTGATGGTTTTTACTTGTCACCTTAAGGGAATACAAATTTATACGTGGCACCACATGCTGCAAGCTCGCTGCCAGTTTGAAGCAACCTGATGTCACACCTGTAGTTCCTTTGCTTTGTTCCGCATCAGCGACTAATTTGTTACAATGTTGCAGTTAACCCTTGGTTCGGTTTCTTTTCACACAGCAATATTTCTAAGCGGACCAAGATTTGTAAACAAACACCAAGCGCGATCAAACTGGTCCCTCATTGTTCGTGCGGGAATTCTGTACTTCCTGGAAAAAAACAAAACAAAACAAAACACAGGAACACAATGGAGGCTTGCGGACCAGCAAGGACAGGTTATTGTCTTTGCTGTTATTCTCTGGTTTGTATACCAGTGTTTACTGCATGAACAGAATATTCAATTTGAATGAGCGCCTGCAGTGACATATTCACCCACCCACTTCTACTCAGAAGACATATCAGGTAAGCTTGGTTTGGTTCTTTGGATCGGATTGCATTCTCTCTAGAAAGGAACCGTACCAGAGTTAATTTGGAAGCAGACCGAGACCACCCTCTGAAGATGGTCTCGGTCCGCTTGTTTTGGTCCGCACCCGAGTGCGACTGCTGCGTTCATATCTGCCCAAACAAATGGAACGTGGGGGGGGAACGCTCCAGGGTCCAAAAATAAAGGCTCCAAACCAACTAGGTGTGAAAACGCCCTTAGAACGAATCTGAAAGTAACTACAGAGTTGCTTCATAATGAAAGGAGATCACGCTTGTTTGTGTTTTATTATCCACAATTGTCAGATTATAAATCTACTTGTCTACTTTGCATTTATTAAGCACATTCCCCCATGATAATTTCCTTGAAAACAACAACACTCACTGAGGACAAGGGAAACACATTATTTAGGGAATATAAATTTTGGCACAACACCGATAATGTAGACCTGTCTTGACGTAGACTAGATTTACTGATCATGTTGCGATCCAATTAAACAATCAATCTTTTCTTCAAATCTATTCTTTGATGAATTCACTAAATTAGACATAACTACTGCAAATCTTCGTTCGACAATATCATTGCAGTGCTACAGAAGTGATGTTACTGTCATGCACGTCAAAAATATGGTGTGGCTTTTGTATAATAATTGAAAAAGAAATTAGGCCCCTGATTTTGGGATCATCTTATATGGGACAAAGTGTCTGGGGAACACAAGTCCTCATTCCCTCTAGGCAAAGCTGCTAATCAGCATTAATAGCATTTCTTTGTACACATTCTACCTTGGGTCAAAGTTAACCTTTCTTTCAGAGCTGCTTGTAAGCATAGTTCACAGAAACAGCGGCAGAAACACAATATAGAGATGTTAACAAGCCAATCTCTCTCCACTCCTGGTTGCCAAGATGGAGACCAATCAGGAAGAAGCAAAATAGCCAATCAGAAACAGTAGCCTTGGAAATAGCCAATTAGGCCTGTTTGTCTGCGAGGACAAAGGAAGTGATATTGCAGAGTGATTGCACCACCATTGAGCTACAAAAACATGCTCAAATGACACCTTGCTTGTTGCCTTCCAACCCTAATTTTCCAGGAGTATAAGATTTTGATTGCATCGGCGCTGGCAAGAGAGGACTTCTCATTATTACACCAAAACAATCGCCACCTCAGAGGCAAAAACCTGAGATTTTGTTTTCATTAGGGAGCTATTGAGTCACCAGCTCTCGAGTCAAGGCCAGCACACACACACACACACACACACACAGAGAGACATGCACTGAGGCTCAGGTCTGGCAAATTTATTCTGAAGATATGTACCTTTCGCCAGTCGACTTAATGAAGCTGTAAATTTAGAGACATGAGAGCCTTTACAGTGCTCCTCTGAGAGCTTCTACAACGTTCCTGGGACCGAGCTGGTTAATTAACTGATTGTTTGCTTGGCTGGAAGCCACGGAGAAATAGGGTGGAGAGAGAGAGAGAGAGAGAGGCGAGGAGAAGAAGAAGAGGAGAGGATAAGAGGAGAGAGGGCAGGGGAGAATAGGGGTGCGAGGTAGGATCGAGCGGAGAAGAGGGAAGGGGGGGGGGGACAAAGGGAAAGTACAAGGAAAGGAGATGAAGTGGGCAGGAGAGAAGAAAAGAGGAAAGGGAATACAAGGAGAGGAAAGTGTGGAGGAATAGAGGAATACAGGAAAGAATCATAGAGTAGAGAACGAGGAGAAGAGCAATGAGGGGAGGATGTAAGGATCAAGAAAAAGGAACAACAGTGGAGAGCAGATGATTGGCCAGCATCTACTTCAGGCTCTCTGTTATTGTCAAAAAAGGAGGAAAACTCTTTAAAAACGCAGTAAATCAATCAATAAATCAATCACTAAATATCCTGGGAAATCAATAAATTGCCTGACTATGTTTGGTGGTGGGTGGGCAATGATATTTTTTTATTCTGGACTGCAGTGGGCCAATGTTGTCACTTATACATTGTTGCATTTTCCCAGTCACCATAAAACTCAGTCATAACCTTAATCTCTGCATCCTTAGACAAATTCTACGCTGTACCTCTACCTGAACCTTGTAAATCAGTGACAAAATACCGTTTTACACTGTTTTATGAACTCTGTGTTGTCAGATCAAAAACATTACTGCATAAATCTTAGATTAAAATTGCATCACTTTTACACCAATTTTATATGGTTTTATACATAGAGGCCCTGAGCCAAAAGACACCAGTGGTAGGCGGTAGGTCAGTTCATTGTAGTCCAACATTTATGGATTTGTATGTGCTGTAAATCCCTCTTGCATCCACCTCTCAGACTCATGCTTGTACTTCACTCAAGGTTGGTCTGAACACCTTTACCAAAATATCTTAGCCATTACTTTTAACAGTCTGTCGGCCGTCATGTGTCTTGTTATAGTGTCCTTGAGCAAGACACTGAAGTCCTACCTACTTGTAAGAGTATCTGCTAAATGCCTAAAAATTAGAAGAAGTTACGTAACGGTTACATTCAAAGTGCATGGTGTCTTCTCTTCATGTCAGAGGAGTAGGGGCTTCAAAAGTTCCATGGAAGACTATGACCTGTTTGCAGTGCGTTAGACCATTTGACCATCATCACTGCTAACTTGGATCCACTGGCTTCCTGTGTCACTACATAGGTTTCTTTAACCTTTGTCACTACATGCCTAATCTAAACGCTTACTCTAATTTTGACATAACCTCTAACTTTTGGCCCCTTTTTAAAGTGAACACTGGTCAAAATGCCCTTATGTCACCAAAAACTCTTTATTTCTTATGTCCAGAACTCACACAATATGACACACACACACAGACACACAACTAGGAAGTGTAGATGGGGACACAAGTTCATGTTGGCATTAAAGTCTTAGTTTATTGATTGCAACAGTGGTTGTTCTGAGGTCTCGGCTTGTTGTAACTGTCAAAGAGGTCAAAGGTCAGCCTTTAGATCTTCTTGCTGGTTCTCTTCAACACGACAGACCCAGCTTTGGAGGTCTAGAGACAGAGAGAGAGAACAAAGAGATAGAGAAGTAAATGATTAAGGGGGGAATGTGTTATTCTTGTGCCTTGGTGTAGTTCAGTATGTATCATCAAACAATCAACCTGTCTCTCGTGGCCCAAAAGAAAAGAGTTTATCGTGCCCCCTAATCTATACGGTATATCACACCAATATAAAATGTAAAATGAAAATGGAAATGGTGAATTTCCTGGTAATAAGAATATACATTTCAGCTTGGAATTGATAGCTCTAGTGTAAAATGAAGGTCATTTGGATATAAAATGTAGAACATTCAATCAGAACGTTCAGTCTCTCAATCACTGTCAGTGGAGCGGCTTGGCTCTCTATATTGGTGTGACATCAGACATTAAACTCTTCTCTGGGTTAAAAAATATTCATCTGAAATCACATTTTATTTCACAAAAACAAGTGAAACAGTCTGCCAATGGGGTGAGATAATTCCGCTTGTTTCCAATCCTAAATTCGTAATTTTTCAAAAAAGTATTTTCCAAGAATTTTCTTGAATCAAGTGTGAATTGCCTTATTCTGCCTTGTTTCAAGATATTGACACTTGTTTATAGAAAATTCCTAAAGTAAGTGAAACTGCATTGGAAACAAGTGAAATTCTCTCATACTGATTGGCAGACTTTTTCACTTGTTTTGGGAAAAATCTGATTTTAAGAGGGAATATGAAAATGAATGGCTTGTTAAGATGGATAGTTTTTGCAGTAGAACTCCGAATTTTTTTCCCCGTTAGAAAATGCTTATCCCAGGTCATGGAAATATAATTAATGAATTCTCATATTGAGTGGCATTCACCTTAACCTGTATCAATGATCCCCCATAGGGAAACTGGGTAATTGGGTATTGAGTACAGCAACATTCTACAGTGTCATGCTAGCTTCTCAGCACTGTAAGGCGTGAGAGCGCTCACCTCTATGAGCTTTCCTCCGCTGATCTCAGAAGTGTGGTGGTAGTTGGGGAAGTCAACGCTCAGCTTGCCTCCCTCCATGTACACTGTGGCCTGGAGACGCAAAAGTACAGCAGTCAGACTCCCAGGAAACATCCATCCATCCATCCATCCATCCATCCATCCATCCATCCATCCAACAATCCATCCATCCATCCATCCATCCATCCATCCATCCATCCATCCATCCTGTCACCCTCCCTCCCTTCTACAGGGTAATTTCTACTCGGTGCAGTTGGATCACATAGATTGATCTCATGACTAGTCTTAGGCTAAAGAACCAACTGAACATCACATGAAAATAACAGGAATCCCTTTTACTCCATAATAACATGATGGTGTACCAGAAATATTTGAATCTAGCACTTGCTTGGTAGGTTGAATGTACCTTAATCGTAAAGTCTAGTTTGACCACATTTATTGAAACTCTTGCACTTTATATGTACATTGACACCTTGCTACCTTGAACTTCTTCCCTTCTTCCCACGCTACCTCCCTCCTTTCTTTCCTATCCCTTGTTCCCACCTTGAATTTCTTCCCTCCGATGGTCTCCATGTCGCTCTCCTTGCCGACGATGAACTTGTTGGTGACGGTGGCGTTTGTGGGGTAGACCTGGGTCCAGGAGAAGCTGTCTCCGTCCTGGGTCACCTCGGTGATCAGCTTGTAGTCGCGGCCCTTCTCGATGATGTCAGCGGGGATACCTGGAGGAGGAGGGGGAGGATTGTTGGTTATTAGAGTGCAGTTTGGCATCGTAGATCAATCTAGACAATAAGAAGAGGAGGAGGGACAGTGGACAGCGTTTCAGGCTTAGAAGAGTTTCGGACACTTTGCTTTAAAATGAAGTTTGGACTTTAGGGTCTCACCAATCAGCTTGCAGAAGTCTTCGTATCCCTCCTGGGTTTCGGTCTCCCATCTTCCGGCGAAGGCCATGTTGAGCGGAGTGGTGGTGTCGGTGGTGGTGGTGGTGGAGTGAGAGCAGAGATGCCGAGGCAAGCTTAGGGAAAAGCAAGGTGCTAAGACCAACTCTCTCTCCGCTTATATACTGTCCACCTCTCGCCACCCCGCATCTCCTCCCCTCATCTGCAAGCGATGACACAAGAGGACAATTACAGCCAGAAGAAGATGATGACACCGACAGTACAACTGGCTGCGAGGGAGAGGGCAATAATTCACCTAAACAGGCAGTGAATGTTTATGGAGTTTTGAAGCAGTGAGTAAAATGCTGACTGCTCTTCAGGGCGAGCTAGTAGCGAACCTCCAGGTCAATGAACTCTCAGCCAATGGCTTTATGGGCGCACCCTTGACTTTTACTGCTGGGGATTCTCCTAGGATGAGTACAAATGAAACGAAGAGTTCTGTGACATTACTTGAAGTTCATATTTCATCATCTCTAAAATATAAAGAGATCATTATCTGCTCATCCAAGGTCTTCATTTACCACCTATCATTTAAAAAGCACCGGATTATGTTGACATTTTGTGCTCTCGGTCAATTTATGAGTACAGAGTGTCACTTTTCCAAATGGGTACATGCTGTTTTGGAAAGGAAATCAAAGAATTACTGCCATATTTGTGTATTTTTATTATAGATAGTTTGAGACTGTAGATGCCTGCTTCATTTGTAATTGTCTAGTCACCCAAATGTCCTTATACTGTACGAATGTACATCTTATAACACTGAATGGGTGCTTGATATTGTGGTAAAAAAACATTGATGATTAAAAAAAGGATACTTTCTATGATCAGTGGAAGAGATGTATCTGCCCTAATTTGATTAACGACTATGTATTTTACTTAACTGACTATATTTACTATAATGAATTATAACACTCTTGCAATAGACTGTAAAACCCAACAAACCAGTGGTAAATGAAAGAGTTCTGACAGTGTACATGTGGCAGTATAGCCCTAAACAAATGGGGGAAAAAATCAACCAAACTTGGTCAACAAGTGACAAAAAGTAGCACTTTATAAATGTGATAAAAACCTGCGTGGTGCGGCCACGCTGTTAACAGAATTATAATGTTCCTTGTTCACATTGGTGGTTGAAAATTATCCATTAAGCTGACGACATGACTGAAGCACCTCAGGCTTCCAACTGGCAGACGGACAAACTGTGAATAGGTAAAAGCTCTTTATGCTGCACTTAACTTGGGTCGAACACAATGCAGCCATTTTCACAGAGCGCTGATAGTGTTTCTAAACCGCCGATGGTAAGTCAGCCTGGCCTTGGAGCTCTTTATAGATGTATAAAACGTACTGTTGGTCAACACCCTAAAACGCACACACAGTCCCTCTCTTCTCTCTCATACACACACACACACACACGCACAAAAACACACACACACACACACACTCACACACTCACACAAGAGGTCAATGTCCTGAATGCAGTTTAACATGCAGTTAAAAACCCACTCCTCATCATATTTTACACGTTATTCCCATACTGCAAGGACAATATCTTATATCTTTCACTCCAGCTGTGTGTGTGTGTGTGTGTGTGTGTGTGTGTGTGTGTGTGTGTATTGTGCTGTAAGATGGGATATGACCTTGGGCTCCGTTTGGCTTTCAACCCTGCATTTGTGGCGTCTGCATTATGTTCAAGCGGTGAGCTAAACTTTCTTCTTTTCGCACACATTTTCTTCATGAAACTTCCACAGGCTTTGTTCAAATGAGTTGTATTCACCAGATATGTTTCCTCTCTGTTTTGGTTTGTTATAAATGCATAGTAGAACTATACATTTCTGCATAGTTCTAATATGCACAATGAAAATCTGCAATTTTATCAGATGACCAGCCCACACCACCCTATCTTCAGGGATGTAGCGGAGTGGAAGCCCAATTAAAGTCAGTTTACACAACTTTTTTAGCAGCTTGCATATGACAGACAAAGCTTTAAATAGGCTATACGGTGAATGTCATACCAATGGTTGTTGCAGTGGTGCGGTGGTAAGTTGACATGTTTAGTGAAAGTGCTGGTTTGCCCAGAGAATAAGGTAGTAAACCACAGAACTTGAATGGATAGAACGGTCCTTCCACTGTTTGCTATGGTATTTGACTAGTACACCATAAAATGGTGACTATGGACTTTTAAGGGTTAGTTGCTATGGTGACAACACAAGTCTGGTCATTAAGGCCGTAAAGTGTGTCACACTTGCTTGAGAACTGTGCAGATGTGTCTGTTAGCAAACTGTCAAAACTCAACTGAAAGCTGACATTAGCAGCAAGGTTAATGCAGCATTATCAAAGATTGTGCTTCTCTCGCTAACGATAGCTCTGCCAGTCAACATCTGCATATTAGCAAAAGTAGCTGGTAAGCATCATCAAACAGTTACCTTTAATGTAATATAACCCCTTCAATGCTATAAAATAACCTAGTTTAGCCTTTAGTGGAGAAGAAAAGTTAGCCATGCCGACCATCCTGGAGCGTTGATTTGAATGTGAATGACCGTTCTATCCATTCAAGTTCTGTGTAGTATTCTCTCAGGGCCGTAAGAGCTTCACAGGGGCCCGGGTGCAAGAATAGCTATAGGACCCCCCTATCCCATGAAGCCCCCCGTACCTCAACCTAGCTATGTCACAAAATGGACTGAATGCAATTCAATTTCATGAATAATGAGTAATTATACAATTACACTTTACAGTAAATATAAAATCATTAATAAATTATATTTATTCAATGAAATATTGCAATACAGTTCGATGATTGAAACTGTATGTTGATTCAATGACAAAAAAACATGCCCATGATACATAGCTTGAGATTGCAAGACACTATACACATCATTTACAAACTACGCTCATCAGTAATTCACATCTGAATGCTGGGGGGCCCATTTTGTATTTAGAGGGCCTGTGATGGGGCCCCCACCACTGTTGTGGGCCCCCCTGCAGCCCTGGGATTTACACCCCTGTATATTCTACAGTATATACCCAGAGAAAGAGGTGGTATACACATGCCACTAGAAAACAACAACAGTTTTTTTCTCGATTTGTAATTGTTCATTTATCTCAAGGTCTAACCAAATCTAAAAGTTTCATTGCATATTGCCTGCCAAAAGCTGCCAAACTTTATTATCGGTGTTGTAACTGTGTGGTTACACTATAAAAGGCAGCTATAATTTAGGAGGCTATAAGTTTTGCTGAAACATTCCCTTTTGTCTGATCTCTTAGACGTTTTTATTCCCTGAGTCTTAATCCCACTGTACAATAAGTAACTACGATTTCTGCATGTTACTTATTGACCAATCACCTGATTTCTCTCAGTCAGTGAAGTCACACTTTTACTTATGTGTCTCTTCTTGCTTTATTATGGGCATCTTTCCATATGTGGGAGGGACGAGAGGAAGAAGACAATGAAGAGGATGATGGTGAATAGGAACAAGAAAAAAAGAATAAGAAAAAGAAAAACAAGAATGCGAACCATGAGTTAACCAAGAACAAGCGAGAGAGGAAGAGGGGGAAGGAAGAAAAGATTCTAAAGAAAGATACATATAGATAGATTCCTTTTTATCTACAGCTATAAAGGGGGGATTTGCGATGGAGGAATTAAAGGAGGGGAGGCCTTGATATGCAAATGAAGCTGCTGTTAATCAAAGCAATAAGATTAGCCTTCCAAATTGAGATGAAGAAAGGCTCCATTATCTGGGCCGAGTGTCATGTTTAATAACGCGGAACGGCATGGTAATTCACTACTGACGCAACTGGGTGTGTGTGTGTGTGTATGTTTGTGTGTGTGTGTGTGTGTGTGTGTGAGAGAGAGAGAGACAGAGAGAGAGATGGTGAGAGAGCAAAAGAGAGAACGAAAAGAGCTGGTCCCCCTGGGAAAGAGGCAAGTGTGTGTGTGTGCGTGTGTGTGTGTGTGTGCTTGGCTTTGATGCAAAAGTGTTATGCCATGTTGTATGGAGGAGGGTACCCTCAACGCATGAGTAACGGTGTGGTAAATGTTACATAGCAACCTTACACAGATACAGACACACACACACACACACACACAGACAATACTGCCTCCCCTGGTCTGATTATGTACTTTATAATTACACAAAAGAGAGAGACAGACACAGAGGGAGACAAGTGTAGCTGAAACAGACACTAACATTAATACTGAAATTAAAGGAAATGTACACTGGGAGGGTTAATGGACATAAACATTTAACTATGCCTATATACTCCATGACAGCTTGGATTGTGCACCAATATTTGTAGAAATGGTATGGGGAGAAACCAGGAGAAAAAGTAGCCAGCTTCCTCAAATTGTGCAGAGACTCAGTTTCCCATCATGCCGTGTGCTTCACTGAGCGACACCCTCCTAGACCCATGGCATTATGTGAGGATTCAGCTAATGCTGCATTCAGCTAATACGGCATGCCGACTGGGTAAAAAACCTTCACGTCAACCTCCTAGTGGTAATTACAATTCTGATAAATGGGACATTTTTCTGGACTTGGTGTCATGTTTTGGATGTATTTGTCCCGTTCTCCCAAAAAGTTGGCATTGCCAACTTTCACTTTCCTCCATTAACAGACGATTAACGAGATGTGACAGTTGGTGGAAGGAGTGAAAAGCCCATAGAAAAATCAACAAGTTCCAACAAGTTTATGCTCTTCAGGAAAGCCAAAGAAATACCAAAGAACAAATTCAGGTAAGGAAAAAAATGATGAATGCCAAAATGTTGGAAAAAAAAAAAAAAAATGTGGAAGCGTCCGTAAGTACACTTTAAGATCAAATTTGATCATACGCACGTTTCGTGAATGAGGCCCACTGAGCGACGCCAGGGAAGCAACGCGATTTATAGGCAATATGGTCTTAAAGCTACACTATGCAAGATTTTTATGTAAAAATACACCTAGGTCTTATCAGCCTAATCACAAAGTGGGCCACAATAGAGAAGAGCGTCCCATCCGCTGTAGGTTTATGCTATTTGTCCAAATGAAATTCTGGTGTTGGGTATGGACACTTGTATTGGAACTTAAGAGTGAAATCCAAACTGTCTCCTAAGCTGGACTCACCAACATTAGATCTTTTGCCTCTCTTGTCCCTTCAGTTTCCTTTGAAAAAGCATTAATGCAGCATTAATTTTGAGAACGCTCGCACTAACAATACCACTAGCGTGCGATAGAGGCTACCAACCATCTCCACCATGGTCTCATTTGTTTATAATTATACCAAGATATCACAATTAATTTGACAATGATATATTGATGTTTAAAAATGCCACACGTTGCACCTTTAACAGTGAAGAGAATGGGTTTGAATGGGAAGGGAGAGCTGCCTCAGTAACTCAGGCGACACACTGATATTATCATTAAACCTCCAGACAGAAATAGGCCACGGTAGTTTACAGCGGTAAGCATTCTGTTGTTATCTTCGCTGTTTCTCAATCCATCCTGACAGCCTTACGGTCCTTTGGGGAAGGAAACTGCAGTCACTGGTGATTATAAAGGATCCCCCCCGCTCCCACCCGCCCGCCCCCCACCTCCATCCAGGGAGCCAAATTATGCCCGCATTAATATTTCATATTACGCGGGACTTGCGGAGAAACCACATGTGTACTCAGCCCTTTGTCTTTCGTGTCAAATGAAATGTGCTCGGCAATCATCAGAGGGTGAGTTGAGGTGGCGAGGGGAGGGGTGATGGCAGGAGGAGGAGGAGGAGGAGGAGAGGAAGGGGAGGATGGAGCGGAATGAGATGATGGATGGGGAGAGGAGGTGAAAGGATGGTAGGAGGGAGACCAGGGAGGAGGAGGATGCAAGATGAGAGGAGAGGAGATGGGGAGAGGGGGTGAGGGAGAAGTGAAGGGAGGGAAGAAGTAGAGTGCAGAGTTGAGGGGAAAGGAGAGGAAAGACCAAGAGAGGAGAAGAAAGGGGCAGAGAGGAGAGAATATAGGAGAGGAGAGGAGAGATATGAAAGCAGAGGAGAGTAGAGAGATAAGAGATCAGGAAGAATAGATGAAAGCCAAGTAGAGCAGAGGGAAAGAGAAGAGAGGGGAGGAGAGGAAAGGGAAGAAGAGAAATACCTTGGTGCTCTAAATAATGTAGAGAGGTGAAGGCGTACGGTGGGCTGAGCAGGAGACAAAGAGCTTGGTTAAATGAATGTTTAACATGGCAGAGAGCAAGCCAGTGAAAACCAAACACAAGCTCTATGTTATATGCATATTTTTTTTTATTTAGTTAGCCTGTAATTACCCAGGTTAGTGATGAACAATTACTCCAAGAGAGAAACACGGTTAAAGGTGCTGCATGTAGCATTTTGACATCAATAAATGATAACCACAGGCATTAGTTTAATTACAGTAAACAAACAAGACCATCGCCAAGAAGATTGGCAGCTTCTACCAGCCTCTACACTGCATTTTACATTGTGTGACAGTGGGTCAGGTTGCTGGATTGCTTTACGGCACAAAACAGGAAGAGGGCGCTGTTCTTCCAGCTCAAATGGAGCTAAAGCTTTCAGAGTTTCTTTCAATGGCAGATGGTAAAGGAAACATGAAACATCACTTCCAACATGTTTATCCTCTTCAGTAAAGCTTCAATTTTTACTGCACCATAGCACGAAATTACCATATTGTACAGTATCTGCTGCAGCGGTTTGATCAGGTTGTTGATCAGTACGAATGTCTCAATTACTTGGCCAGGTGCTGAGATTTATGGCTTTCAAAACTCACTGTCTGCCCTGTCTCTCTGTTTTGGGATAGGGTCGCAATAAATGTAATTCTCAAGCCAAAAATTCAACTGATAAATCAGTATTATTAGGCTATTACAGTATTTTGAATTGTAATATGTTACCTCTTCACTAGATATTTCTGTTGGAACTCTGCTTCAATTAGCTAGCTTACTTGTCTCTATTGTGAAAAAGTTTATTTGTGTCATCTTTATTAAAGGCCCGCCTTAAGCTGCGCATACCACGTAACCGCCTAATGTCCTGGGTTTGAATACAGCCTGGGGCTTTTGTTACATGGCAACCCCTTGAGTCCCTTAGTGGTAGTATTTTACAGTTTGGCTAGCTAACAAAACATTTCGGCTAACAGGCTAGTATGATACTGAAAGACAGCTAACCTACCAGAGCACAGCTGTATAATAGAGTGGATCTCTTCTTCTTGACAATACATTGGTGTGTGTGTGTGGGAGAGAGAGAGAGAGAGAGAGAGAGAGAGAGAGAGAGAGAGAGAGAGAGAGAGAGAGAGAGAGAGAGAGAGAGAGAGAGAGAGAGAGAGAGAGAGAGAGAGAGAGAGAGAGAGAGAGAGAGAGGGAGGGGATTTTTTTGGTTGGTTTAAGCTGTGATATTGGCCAGCTTCACAGACACAACAGGTGGTGGGCATGAAACTAGCACTAAGCTAGTTTTCACTTCCCTCCCCCTGTGTCTGCCACTGTCTCTCATCAAAGCACAGTTGGTTGTTTTTGTCTTTCTCTTCTCTCCCTCTCTCTTTGTCTTACTTCTCCCTCTCCTGTCTCCCTTACTGTCCCTTCTCCCACCCCGTCCCAGTAACCTCAGGGTTGTGCACTTTGCCAACATGACATGCCAACCTAGAGATGTAGGTTAATGAATCCAACACTGGCACTCTAGAGACAACAGAAAGGAGAAGTCATCCAGATGTCACAAACCCTCAGGTCCCCACAATGCAGAATTATGGGAGTGCTAAAGGCGTCAAAGTTGCCAGACGTGTAACTGCAATATTGAATTAAGCAATATTGGTTACCAACATTTCCACGGAAAGGCCATCTTCATCATCATCAAATTGTAACTAATCCGGGTGTGGAATGCAGGCTAGACATCTATCTAGGTTGTTGAATGTTTGCCAGCACAGAGTGAGGGACGCACTCTTTTTTCAGTCTTCAAACACCTTATATTGACAGAGCATTTTTTTTCCCACTACACATGTAAACAGCTTACTCGAATTAATCTCACAGACAAAAAGCAATAATTTCATTGCATGCAAATGGAGAGAGTGTCTATCTCAAAGGTTTATCTGTCTGTAGCCCGCTCTGCAGCCTGTTTATGCTGTGCAGTATCTGCCTGCGTTCACAATGCACTGACCTACATCTTTCATTTTTTATCTAGAATGTTGATTGAATAGATCTAAATGAGGTCAAATATAAGTTTGGAGGCTACTCACAAGATCAATCATTTCATTATTACCTGGCTTGTGAAATTGAGTACTGAGTGAAATTCAGTTGTAATTTGGCTTTAACACAGCAGGTTACGTGTGACCCCCACCTCTTGTAGCTTTAAATAACTGCTAACAATGGAATGGGAGAAAGACAACTAATATCAGTTTCAATGCTGTGGGAGAATGGATGTAATTGGAGGACGAGAGCACAGTTTTGCAGAGTGATTGGTATTGGTTGAAGGCTTTCAGGTGTTTGGTGCTGTTGGGTTTGTGGTGCAGGACAGTAATTTTAATCCTGAAAGGTCTCTTCCGATTCGACATTTTTGCCAGAAATACATAGACAAAGAGATTATTTGTATTTATATAGGAAGACATAGAGGTTGTTTGTCCTGAAAGCTAGCAAAAGGATTCACGCTGGGAAGTCACTAAGAAAGCTCATCTTTAAAGCTGCACTAGGCAACTTCGCACTTTGGCGGCCCCAAGTGGCAGCGGGAGATAACTGTTTGAATTTTTCAAAGTTTGAAGGACTTCATTACCCAGAAGTCATGTGATGTCAGTAAACTGCGCAGCAACTCGGACCTGAATGTCTGTCCTTGGTGAGTCCAGCTTTCTCTGTACGGAGCGCTCATTCTCTGCTGTTTAGAAGAAAGTTTTGTATTTTGCTCTTAAGTTTTAATTTATCATGTCTTGTGGGAGGAGACTTCCCATCAGTCACCATACCCGACACCACAAATTAATTTGGGCAAATAGGATGAATTTACAGGGTCTTGATGAGGGGGGATGGGACGCTCCTCTCTGCTGCAGCTCCACTTTGTGATTTAGCCTGATAAGACGGGTGTATTTTTATATAAAAATCTTGCCTGGTGCAGCTTTTTTTTGACACTGGTCAAATCTTCTCATGCTTGTTTGAACAGGGTAATAACAGATCCCGCACAGCGTCACCCTGTTAGACACCCATCAGAAGATCAGATCAGTGCAAAAATAGCTATTAATCAAATGATTTGGGCCTATTGTTGAGGCAGCCTGGGTCCCTCTCAACCAAATCTCTTACACTTGTGATTGTCTGACCCCAAACAAAAAATAAAAGCCATAAATCACGTTTATCTGCCCTTCAAGATAAATGGCACATCCCTCAATAACTTTGATAACACTGGTCAGGTGGCGTTGGGTTCATCCCATTGTCCATAAATGGGGATGGTGTCACCAACAGATGGGGTTTCTCTTGTTGGAAACAAAGACACACACACACACACACATACACACACACACACACACACACACACACACACACACACACACAAATGCAATAACTGAGTGACTGATAGGTGCATGAGGTTCGAAAGACTGATTTAGAGAGAGGGAGAGAAAAAGAGAGTTAGCCAAAGGTCTCTCTATTTTTGCATATGATTTCATTGCTTCATTTGTTGCCCTGCTAACAAAGGCTTGATTTGCGATGAATGGAGTAACAATCTAAAAAAAATCATCAAACTCACTTTTGATAACTTAATCAATCAATAGTCATGACAGAATAATACTGTGGCTGCCCAAGAGGTAAGCTTCAGTTCAATCAATACACAACATGCTGTTTGGTAGTAATACCATGTCATCTGATGCGATGTGAGGGAAATTAATAGATGACATTAACAACGTACCGCAGGGAGCATTCCCCAAATGAATTCATAGTTCATATAATTATTCCAAACAGCCATATGTGGTTATATTGTAGAGGAAATACACATTATTTAAGTCCTTATGTAATATAATGCTAGAGTCTCCAGGGTGTTTGGATTTCAGTGAGGCCTTGACTGTAAGGTGAACGGAGTCAGTAGGATAATATGCAGGCAGACACCCACAGTCCTGGACCTTAGTTTTAATGCAGGAGTATCCATCAATACAACAGTAACACAAGAATATCAGTCGAACAGTTATATAATCTACAGGTCATGGTCCTCACATTTTGGAGTACGAAAAACCTGAGCAGATTATGGTAGATTAGACTATATTGAACCAAACAATTCATTTATTCATTCATTCATTTATTTTTTCACCTACAAGGCTTACTTAAAGTTTGCAACTCATGAAAACCAACAAACTCTTCCACTTAATGAAACAATGTCTTTGTATTTAGGTGTATCTGTATGGGAATCCATCAGTAGAGTACATTCTGCTATTATTATGCAATTATTATGCAGTTATTCTGGTGTGGTACCTGCAAATCAAAAAGTCTTTGAGGATATTTGACAGCATACAAACATTATAGTTGAAGGCAATCTTTATCTGACTATCTAACTATTCTTGACACCTTTAAATGGAGTCACCATGTCCAAGTGATGTAGCTGCTGAAGGATAAAACAGGCCTAAAGTGATTTGAGCATCATGGCCTTATCAATAGAACTCCAAACTGCAGAGGAGCCACAGTTGACTTCTGCAGCACAACACACTCTACTGCACACTGCTTGTCCAGAGTCACACCACACTGTGGACGAAGTTAGAAGGTTATTCTTTTTACATAGAGCCATTGCTGTGGGAATCGGGATACACAAACAAGAGTTATTTTAAAGAATGCCACACTAGGTATGAGTCATATAACCAGTCATAAAATAAATATCACCAACAAGACGACATGCGCTCTTAAGAAATTCATTAGGCCTCGTTATAATGAAAATCTGTATTGAGTAATAGATCATAGGCCTCTTCCATGAACCAGTGTGCCATGAAATACTTTGAGGGAATAATGAGAGTCCGAAATCCAGCAGCAGGAGAAATCCTTCTGGAGAATCCTGTTCTCTTCTCTTCTCTTCTCTTCTCTTCTCTTCTCTTCTCTTCTCTTCTCTTCTCTTCTCATCACTTCTCTCCTCTAATCTCCTCTCCTCTCCTCTCCTCTTCTCTTCCCTTCTCTCCTCGCCTCCTCTCCTCTTCTCTCCTCTCCTCTTCTCTTCTGTTCTCTTCTCTTCTCTTCTCATCACTTCTCTCCTCTAATCTCCTCTCCTCTCCTCTCCTCTTCTCTTCTCTTCTCTTCCCTTCTCTTCTCGTCTCTCCTCGCCTCTCCTCTCCTCTTCTCTCCTCTCCTCTTCTCTTCTGTTCTCTTCTCTTCTCTTCTCTTCTCTTCTCTTCTCTCCTCTGCTGAATTCCCTCTGCTCTCTTGATTTCAGGACTTGCTCTCTCACCTTCCACTTATGTATCCAGGAGTCTGTATTGGCAACTACTTGAAGCTTTCTACTTGTAATTACACACACACACACACACACACACGCACACACACACACACACACACACACACACACACACACACACACCTACACACACACACACGCACACACACTTGGAGAGCTGCTGGTTGGTTGGCTGGCTGATTAAAACTTGGTTGTGTGTGGTTGAGTGCGCTCGTATCACGCTGAGATTGCTGCAGCCTCTTGTTAACCCTCATTGTATGAAACAACCCAGTGGCTCACCTTCAAGCACTCTCATCAGCCCCTTACTCCCCTGCCTCTCTCGCTCTCAGCAAGTGTGTGTGTGTGTGTGTGTGTGCATCAACATGCTTGCCTGCGTATGTCTGCACGCACAAATGCCTGTTCATGTATTGACTGTGTGGTGATAGTGGGCAGAGGGTATGCTTGTGTGTGTGTGTGTGTGTGTGTGTCTGTGTACATGCAGTATTAGGGTTGGACTGATATATCAGTTTGCTGAAATATCGGCCTTTTATTAAAAATCGGATATGATGGATATGATGCAGATTATTATCCCTCCATTCATTTTCAAGCCGCTTATCCTAGGCAGGGTCGCTTATTACAGTTTTTTTTGATTGCCAAGACACATTTCTTGAAATTATGCTCCATTTCCCAAAACTCTAAACACAAATGCATAACTGCACACTCATCTTCACAAACTTCAAACTTCCATGTCAAAACCAAACTCTCCACTCAAAACCATGTAATCTTACATCTAAACTAAACTTTGCCTTCAGACATCACACAAAAGCCATCAAATACACGTACACTACAAAACAGCCATTACACACGGGTGGGATCAATTCAAAACACTACCGTAAAAACCTGTTACTGCAATGAATAATGGCGCTTATGGTTTTTCCCCAGAACAACCTCTTTACATGATGAACACAATATAAAGACACAACACATGTATACATTTTCAAAATTTTTAATTCCTCAATGTACTGTAGTAAAATAAACTGAAATTGAGTGAACAAGTAAATGTAGGCCCTACTGTAAAAATATGCAACTGATAAAGAACGTAGAATACAGTAAAATAATTTCCATGTATTTACCAATATAAACCAATGGAAAAAAAAAACAGTTTGTACATAAAGAAAGAAATCACATTTATTCTGCCTCAGCATCCCGTCTCTGGTCTGGGTCAGGCCAGAGATTCTCATCAACATCACATCACAAAAC
>NC_136009.1:7400464-7480464 GCF_048128805.1 Centroberyx gerrardi
GCCGTAGTACAGATACATCACTACATGCACCAGGGAGTTGATCAGGCCTATCAGGAACGCTAAGGACAGAAAGATAGGATGATTGTGTGTGTGTGTGTGTGTGTGTGTGTCAAAAAAGTTATCAGGAAGGCTGAGGATAGCCAACAGCCATGCAGTCAGGTGCACAGGCAGAGAAACACACTTGGAAAGATAAACACACACACAGATCCCTAAAGATGGTGGCTTTTTTACAGTCAACATACTGTACTTTATGCCTGTATTTGTTTGTATCAGTGTGTGTGTGTGTGTGTGTGTGTGTGTGTGTGCTTACACTGGCCCCCGGCTACGTATTTCACCCCGGCCCACCAGTTGAAGATCATGGTGGCATGGTGGTAGACATGGAGGAAGGTCAGCTGACTGTTCTTCTTCCTCAGGATGAAGAATACCTGGGCAACATACACACACACACACACACAGAGAGAGAGAGAGAGAGAGAGAGAGAGAGAGAGAGGTATAGGTATATAGGCATATACACGCAAAAATACACAGGTGTGAACACATACAAGACTTTTACGTTGTAAAATCTCTTACTTTATTTAGGAGGTAAATGGTTTGTGGTAGTTTTCAAAATGTCGACACATGCAATCAATCATTACAGATAGATTTAAGATCATTTTCAGTCCTGTCATCGTACTCACAGTGTCACTGAGCTCTATGACTTTGGAGAAGTAGAACCACCAGCACACCCTGGCCATCTGTGAACAGGTCAAAAACATGTCATCAGTCTACTGTAAATGTTCAGTATTCAAGATTCATTTACTGACATTGATATATTTGATAATTAGACTGAAGTCAATTTTTTCACGCCCAATTGAGCCACAGATACAAGAACAAGCCAAACATATTAAATGAAAAAGAAAGAATTGAATGTAACTTGAGGATATACATAAACATTGTAATTATTTAGACCTGTATTTTGAAATAAATTGGGCCTTTAATTTGAGTTTCACTGACATCTGAAGGTTATGAAGGATTATTTTCCATCAGCGAAAATCAGTGTGTATGGACTCATAATTGATACACACCGGCCGAGAAATTCCAGATTGGAGCTTTAGTGTGAATTATTTGTTGCATGAAATAACACCAGAAGAGTTCAAGAATAGACTCACCCTCATGGCCAGTGGGCTGTCACTGTAGTCCACTGGCTGGCACAGCAGACTGTATTTGGCTAACCAGGCAGCGGCTGTGAACTGGAGAGACAAAAGCTGTTTTCATCTCTGCTTTTGGTTTCTCTCCATCATCAGCACAGGGACCTTTCATCCCAACTGGCCTCGCACAGATTGGCTTCCTATTTCCATGACAACTCCCACAACGGACAGGACACATAGAAACCTGTGGGACGCTCCTGGGTTTATGTCCCTCTGTCCTCACAGCCATATCTCATACTGCAACACAGAGCCAGGCTTTTTGATCCAGTCAGACTGATGTTGACATTTTGTCTTTGCACTGTGGGACGTCATGACGTCAAACCAGGACGCCGCCATCTTTATGCACCTGTTCCCATTCCATAAATCCCAGCTTCTCTTAAAAGACTGTACTGACTTTTTTGGCCCATTGGTTACTTTACCTGGTAATTTACCTATTGATTTCTGCCCAAGTACCAATCACTACCCCATCTACCTTCTTTAAAACAGTTGCCTGTAACTCATGTCCCTTAATGGCCATTGTCCTATTTGTACAAAGTACCTCGTAGAACATGTAGGCAGACAGGCAGACCATGGCGAAGTTGTAAACTATCAGGACAGGCTTGAGGTTGACCGGCTGCCTGTGTGCCATCAGCTTTGGCCCCACCCATACTATGACCAGGTAGTACAGGAAGATACCACTGAGTGGCAGAGGAGAGTAGACCAGCGGCCAATTATGTGTCCTCCTGTCTAGAGAGAGAGAGAAGAAGAAAGGAAGAGACAGAGACAGAGATCAAAGATTGCACAAAGACTGTGCAAACTTGATGCTTATATCAAAAAATAGAAATTTTTTTTTGCTCATAGTGGTCATTGTTTACCTTATGATGATCATCAACTGGAGGTCATAGTCATCTTTTTATTTACCACTATATCGCTGCTTATAATGAATGCTATCACGCAGATTCTTTCATAACTTAGAGAACGACTTACCTCCATTCTCCAGAATCCCTTGGTAGAACAACTGTAATTTCTGCCACATGGTGACAGTCTGGGAACCCTAAGATGAATATACATGAGAAGGAGAAATACTTTCAATAACTAATAAGTCAAAATGAAATTTTGAATGGATTGTTAGTGTTTTGCACAAGTCTGCTATCTCCAATGATGCCTCTTTTTGTACTGTAATTAACAGCTGGGTAGAACCATTCATAACATGATGTAAAATGGCCAAATTGCATTGGGCATCAGTGGAAAAAGTAATTATTATTCCAGAATAATTGACTTTTTGCAGGACATCTCCTATTTTCAGGAAATGCCCCCTTCCTTTTTACTATAAACTCTCAAACTAAGGAAAACCGCAAGGTGTCTGTCTGTGCGCTACACCCCTCCGTAAATGTGATTAAACCACCCAAAGATGATCTGGATTATAATTCATGGATTATATTCGCTAATCCACTTTATAAGTATCTCATGATAATGGATATTAACCGATAATCCGCCTCGTGATGAATGCCTTCGTAATTTGGACGGGCAGATGATGAATTAACATCAGGGACTAACATACGACAGTGCTGCCATCTAGTGTCTGATATCCGCATCTCTAAGATCGAATCAACAGGTCTCATAAGGGGCAGGCATGACTCATCCTGGGATGAATTCACTTAAAAACAGTGAGGAACGTCATGCAGTATGATTCAGAGATCCAGTAACAAACTGATTCACTGTATTTACTGGAAACAAATATAAAATCAAGTTTATTTCTTTCTGTCATTTCTTTCTATTTGCAGAAATAGAGTTTTCCAG
Source organism: Centroberyx gerrardi (assembly GCF_048128805.1). Classification (NCBI taxonomy): domain Eukaryota; kingdom Metazoa; phylum Chordata; class Actinopteri; order Beryciformes; family Berycidae; genus Centroberyx; species Centroberyx gerrardi. Next base: position 7,403,431 of record NC_136009.1, read on the forward strand.
CTTGTTAGGCTGACGTAAATCTTTACAGTATGACCTAAATTCATAGTGAGTAGTATCAAACTAATGTAAGTTATATGAAGATAGAGGGTCTTTTAGTATAAATGAATGTTTTTCTGCAGGTATAATTGATTTTTGTCTGTATTGGTGGTTGGTTGCCTCATGATGATCACCAACTCGACTTCACAGTTTATCCACCTTTTTATTTACCACTACATCACTGAGTGTAATTTAAAGTTATTAAAACATTTTCAATGAACTACTGACCCAGGTCATGTTTTTGCCTGCTGGACTGTGGTAGAGGAAGAAGCAGCAGGCTGGTTGGGCAGAGCTAAGTAGTTTAGCCTCTCCAGTAGCTTCAGCTATAGGATTTACTGAGGAAAATCCCTAACAAAGCCAGGCTTCTACAACCTGCTGCCAGCATGAAAATCCATACAAAAATACAGGGATATTCTCAAGAAACGTATGCACTCTTAAAAATCAATTTATGGTCATCATAATTACTGCCATTACTAGTGATAATGCAGCCGTAAACATCAGCAACCTGCAATCTATATGCAACTGACATTTGTTAAGTGTTTAGTCAGAGGCTCCATAGGCAATCATGGGAAATTATGGCAGCCAATGATCTTCCAATCACATTAATGATGATCACTGATAACTGAAAACCAAAACTGCTCAGTTCATCTGTAATCTCTGTGATTTATTGAATCAATCAGAAGTCAGCATGGATGGACACTTAACTGTTTCATGTTAAATCTTCATTAATACAATAGATAGATAGATAGATAGATAGATAGATAGATAGATAGATAGATAGATAGTGACCTTACCTTCATTCTGTGTGACTGGTGGTGATGTTTCTCCTCAGCTCATCCCACCGGTCAAAGCATGCTGCATCTCGAGCTGCAGTAGTGACCTGCTGCCATGTGTCAAGCAGCACTGAGGTAATCCACCTGCTCTGTGTGTGTGTGTGTGTGCGTGTGTGTGACTGGCATGACATATGGCTTTTTTGATCCTTGTAATAGCGTAGCAGGTCAAGTACCTGCCAGCTCAATCCCACCTAATAGTATTCCTGTGTAATTGCAGTATTGAGTATTCTGATTGACTGATTTCAATGGTTCCTGTGACAATATGGAACTGAAATTTAGACTATTTGATTATAACATTTGGTTAAACTGGGAGTTCTATGACTTTTTCAACCAAACTGATGGATCTAATCTTTCACCCTGGGATCTGGACTCATATCATGACTCTAGTCATGTGGAGTTTGGACCCACCAGCAATAGACCCATGGCCCTTTTTTGGGTCTCCAACCACAGATGAAGCAACCAGGAGTTTTAAAAAAAACTTGTTCAACTTGTTTAATTCATGTCTTTGTCTTGCTGAATGGGAAAGAAGACATCTAACTTCCCATTTCCTATTACTACAACTATGCAGGTATTCAAATCTGTTATTTGTGAATATCTCTTTATATGCTACTTCCTTATTAAATCTCTTCTCTCTCTCTTTTCTTCTATTCACAAACTACATCTTATTATCAACACAGCAATGGAAGCACAGACATGTTTGGTAATCAATGCACAGTACTGACCTAGATACTCTTCATTAAGTCAACCACAGGTGTTAACTATCCATTTTAATGCTTTAGAGACACCTAGAAATAACCAAATCATGTTTAAAATGCATCTTTCTATTTAATTCAAAATAATCTAAAAGTTCATTCTGCGTTCAGGCGATTCATGAGATGAAAGGCAGGTAACATGGAAGAAATTTTACATTTCATATAGTATTATCTAATCACAATTGATTACAGTCTTGTCCTATTCAACTGATGTGAACTGAAAAGTAACCTGAACTGGATTAAAATAATGACAGAGTACTCTAGTAATCCAATATTCTACAGTATATTATACTCAAGTGTACTATGTCCAGACTTCCTTAGTTCTGCGTACATATTCATCTAAAAAATGAAAAATAAACAGTAATACTATATCCCAAAATATGCTACACCACTTCCCAAATGCTGAATAAAGAATGGCACTTCAATCCTTTATGAGTAGTAACTTAGCATCACAGCACATCAACATCAACAGGTCATGTCCAAATAGGAAAACAGGGTTAAAAGAAGTAGAAATGGAATAGGAAAGTATAGTAACTGAATCCAGTCTGGACAGTAACTTGACCTGAGGAGGTTTACTTGGCAGTGCTGCACACCGTCCCGCAGCTCTGTCCAGGTCAGAGTGACAGTCGGCCCGTCCCGTCTCTCCGCGCACATCCGTCCGCAGCCCCCTGCGGTCAGGTTTAACACCGCAGACTTCATTAACGGGAGAAGACGGGACAGACCCGGCCACTTAAATCCACACAGAGGAGCGAGGTGTGGGCCTAACCAGCAGAGAAAACCCCCAGTCAGATCACTGCTGAAGACGGATTCAGCTGCTCAGATATGCAGCTACTAGTGGGAGATGCCTGTGAACAATTTGGGAAGTGCTGTGTAAAGTTTCGGGGCATAAATCTGAAATATGTCTTGATCATCATCATCATTCTGTCTATAAGGTCAAACACCTGCCTAAGTATATCTACAATTGCTTGCACAGCAGGATGAGTATTAAATACATAGCAAAGTCATCATGTCATCTTTTCTCTATCATCTCAGTTCATCCTATATTTTATGATATTCTAGATGATATGGGGACTCATATCAAATAATAGCAAAATTACATCACACAATATCATATAATATCATATCCTAGCGCATCACATCCATAATCCACATCATAGATGTGTAGCGCACATCTCTTATTGTAACACAAGAAATATTGTACCATACAGCAGCCAAAATACTAAGTAACTAATACTCATAATAAGTAACTAAAAAAAGGTGAAATAAGCACGTTACAACAGCTGTAATTTAATTGGCATCCTGATGAGTGTGGTTCGGAGGATGATGATGGTGGTGGTGACTGTGATGTTGATCAGGGTGATGGTGGTGATGATGGGGATGAGGAAGAGTTTGATTCGGACTTGGATCGTGACGATGGTCGACAACAGCAGCATTCCGATTTTGATTCTGACTTGGACGTTGGTGGTGGTGGGAATGATCCTGATGATGCTGATGATGCTGGTGATGATGATCATCATGATGATGTTGATGGCTCTCATGAGGATCAGCTCCAGGTGCTTTGTTTCCCTCAATCGACCCCTCCGATGGTGGTTGTAGTGCTGGAGCGTGCATTGTGGGTAGTGTAGTGTTGCCATTGGCCGTCTGGTTCTGCGTTGACCACATCGTCTCGTTCCCCGCGGTGCTGTTCCCACTAGACAAGGTAGAATTGGCCTGGGGGAAAGGTAAAATACTGGCGTTCTAGTAACAAACATGATAAAAAAACAACAAAGAGATGCTGGAAAACTCTAGTGTGTGTGTGTATTTAATGCATGATCACCAGTGTTGGGCTCATTACTCTAAATAAGTAATCTATTACTCATTACATGAGTATTGGCGATTGTGTGTGTGTTTACTCACAGAGCACTTGCAGATATCTTTATGATAGGTGGCTCGGACTGCAGCTTCCACATACGGGTAATGCAGGAAACTGTAAGGTAAGACTATATGGAAGGTCAACAGACCACACCTAGATGAGAGAGAGAGAGGGAGAGAGAGGCAGAAACACATGCATGATTACCAGTGCAGTTCCCTTATTCCTTTCTTATGTTCACGACCTGTTGCAACCACAGATGATCTAGTAATTATTTTCAGCACTCAAAATCACGTACCTCTGCTGGCCTTGGGTCAAGTGCCGTGCCAAAAGCCCTTCTCTAGTGCGTCTCCTACTCTGTCTCCCTATCCCATTCTAGCTATGTATTCATATTTTATTAGAAAGTTAGTGGAATGAATCATAATTATTCTTTGAAAGACTTTGACAAGAGTTTTGCCCGCCCTCTTATCCATTATAAACCAGGAATTAGTGGGTGCACTTCTTTTCATACAGCAAGGACAAAATATGGCATGATAGACTCCAACCACAGCTACATGGTGCAGATCCAGCCTCCATCCCCGGTTTCTGATTGGCCCTCAACCTTCCGGTGTCTCAACATTAACAGTACCTGTCTTGCAGAGGTGCTCGGCCTTACCTGTCGTACACCAGGAAGTCGTCTTTATCCCCGTCCAGGGCCTCCCACACGTCGTCCTGCAGCGGAGCCTGTTGGTACACGGGAACACCGGGGGGCGCTCTTCTTTTCAGCTCCCAGTACATGGCCCTGGACAGAGCCTCGCGCTCGTTCACTATCATGAAGGACACCCCTGTCAGGTTGCTGCGGTTCAGCTTGTCACGCAGGCCTCCGAGTCTGCAGAGGGACAGAGGTAGCAGAAAGGCATGCTGGGATATGAGTAATAGGCATTTTAAAAGTCCTCTGAGGCAAATGGCAATAAAACCATGTAACGCTAAAACTAAAATCAATGCACATCAATGCACATCAATGCACATCAATTATTTAAAGTTCCTAGAGGCAATTCACACGGTGGCCATTTTGAACACTAAAACTAGTGTTACTTCACCACAGTGCGCATATCAGATAGATCTAACAGTTATCAAATTAGCTAGGAATCTCAGGAACAACAACTAGAACAACTGCTTGAATTTAGCAAGGAAGTTGTTAGCTAGTTAGCTACAAGCTAGCTACCAAGGCTAGATTCTGCTAGCTAGCTCTGGTGGGGCAATATATTTTAAATGATGAACCTAAAGATATTCCTCTTTTCTTTACATTCATTAACTTCTAGTATATTGTCCAGTGGGAAATGTAAATGTTTGTCTGATTCCTGACATTTGTATGATGTGATATCTTGGTACACAAGAGTAGGACAGTTCCCACGAGTGTGACGTCAATTCAAAATGGCTGCCATGGAAAAAAGATCTATCTATTGATCTATCATTTTGTTCTAGAAGCTTTTAAAAAATATGGTTAATACCAGGGTAAACTTTTAGATGTTAAGGTCTTTGTTTATAGCCTATGAAGGAGGCTGATTAGTGGGGTAGGCTAATGTAGTGTAGGCTAGAATGTAGTAAGTTAAAACTATAATGATCCCTGTGGGGAAATTGGGCACAATGGGATACAATTTAACTTGCTCTTTCACCATCAGTGTTTAGCATTGATATAGGCCTGTAATACTGCATAGTTGTTTTCTTACTTGGAGGCCTGAGTGAGACAGAACTGTCAGCTGGCCTTCAGCAGCGCCACAACGACCACATTTCCCAGCAGCTCTCGCATGGGTGCAAGTCCCTGTATCTCCCAGTGGGGGGCAGGCTTGCAGATCCTGGAGGGGTCATTGTCCCCTTCCACCACCAGAGAGATTGGCGTGGCCCACAGCAGACCTGGCAGGGCCGCGCACAGCCACACCGACAAGAGACAGCGCATTGTGTCTCTCTGGCTGCCTACACTGGACCTACCTGAACAGACAGACGTTTGTGTTAGTCCATGTTATATTGGCTAGAAGGCACTTTGTACATTGTTTTACTGATGCTACGTGTAGCATTTTGACATCAATAAATCATTACCACATGAATTTTAAAACATTAGTACAATCACTGTAAACAAACGAGACCATCACTGAGAAGACTGGCAGCCTCTACACTGCATTTTACATTGTGTGCCACCTGGTTGGATTCCATTGGAAATCTGCTGAATTGCTTTATGGCACCAAGTGAGATTACTTTATGGCACAAAACATGAATTGTTTAGACTTTTTTTTTTTTTTCAGTTCCACTATTCTAACTGCATAGTTTCATCTTCACTGTAGAGGTTGCTTTATGGCACAAAACAGAAGGAGAAAATAGAAGGATGTCCAACACTTGCTTCCAAAAAAGAGAACCTGATGATCTGTCTGATGGAAACGTTGTTCTGTGCATTTTATGAGCAGGTTATGAGAAATGTGGTCTTAATTTTGAAAAACACTAGCACTAACAATACCACTGATGTGAGATAGATGCTACCAATCATCTCAATGATGGTCTCAGTAATTATACCAAGGTATCACAATTAAATTGACAATGATAAATTGATGTTTAAAATACACATAGCACCTTTAAAAACTGCAGTAAAATAATTACAATTGTTTTCCATTCATATTATTGTTGATGTACTAGCCAAACTAAAGAGTTATTGTTTCTATGTGTCCTTAAAATCTAAGACATTAGCAAGAATTAAGGAATTAAGGTCCTGAAGTCATCCTCAACCTAGATCTTCACAGACTTCTGTTGAAGGGATCTTAAACCCTAAACTGTTTGTGTCTGCAGGCCAAATGACATTAATGCCATCTGCAGGCCACAGTGCAGTGCAGCACTTGCAGGCAGGCCTCTTGGCTGGAAGCAGCAGATTCAAGGTTTGGCAGCGTTCCCCTGAGCCAAATGGGCAGTCAGTCTGATCCCCAAATAATTAAAAGTGAGCCCACATTGTCTCTCTCATCACATGTGGAAATAATCCCTGAAAAGAGTTTGTTATGGGGTTCACAGACGGGAGAATGTGGGGACAAATGGGCAGACAGACAAGCAGGCACAAAGACAAAGACAGACAGGGATAAAGACAAGAGAGCCTTGATAACGGGGGACAAAAAAAGTACATCCACAGCCGTACTGATGTCCCAAAACTGCACTGTCTGTACAAACAAGGTCTAAAACAGTTTTCATCAACAGTAGAATACAGGTATTTTAAATTGTACCATTGTTGGTCAGTGACTTCAAATTATTTGTTGTACGTTGTAGTGGTCAGATTGCAAATTTCATCAGAAACTGTTGAAAGAAATCTTGCAGCTCCAATTTTACTGTTTGGAGTTAATAACGGTAACGCCCAGGACCAGTTTGCATGTGAAAAACATATTTTGTGACCCACAAATAAAGCCTACCTATCGATTCAGATCATAAAGAGTTGCAATGGTATTAATAGGTAAAAGAACTAACTTTCTCGATTATTTGGAAGTAATATTTAGAGTGGTTCTAGGACAATATACACAACTGATGCTGAATTACTTATTTTGGAGAAAAAAAATCACAATAACTAGCCTGTAAATGGATGCTACACCGTTTTATAACTCACAGTCTTCTCGACATATGACTAATGAATTTGCTGACACAAGTTGTTGAAATAAAAGATAAATAGGAGTAAAACAAGAAACACACTGACCTTTCTGTCTTCTCTCCCTCTGTGACCCACATAAACAGGCGGTGGACCCCTGTTGTTTTTAAAGCCCTTTGGGTTGACTAAGCACTTCCCCCAAAACAAACAGAGAGAGAGAGAGAGGGGGAGAGAGAGAGAGGGAGAGAGAGATGATAGGACACATTTTCGGGATAATCATGTCACATTTGTCATTTTAAGGTGATATTCATTGGCCAACTGATACAAATGTAGCTAGTAATTCTGATGATCAAAGGATGAACTGCTGTTATCTCTCATCTCCAGTCTCCTTGTATGAAAAGCTCAGACAACGAATTTCAATGCGAATAAAATTTATTCAATCCAATAAATCACTATGTAAACAGAGTTTGTTGTGGAGTAGCAGTGTTTCAACCAGGGTGCCATGCCGCAGTTATAGATTAGGCCTTTAACCATATGAACACATCAGAATCTTTGCTGTGAAAAGAGCCCCCCACCCCACCTACACACACACAACCTCTCCTTGGTGGTATTGATCTGATTATTAAGCAATATTTACTTTACTATGCGTGCATCAGGCTTTGGACTGTGTGGAACTAAATACTACCATGTGACAAACAAACCTATGGCTCTGCCTATGAAAAAGACATAAGGTCAGAATCAGTGACAATCAGCATGAGAAGGTCAATGTGACAGCCTTACTCCATATAGTTGTGCTATCAGCTAAAGAAACTGCTGTAAACTGTCCTGACTACCAGCATGAAACTACGTCTGTATGCATCGATACCTGTCACATACCTATGCAACACTGTTAATTGGCAGCCGTATAAAGCTTTCAACCTGAAGTTGTGTCTTTATTTTGCAGTTAAAATTAGGTAACAAGCCGACTCCAAACAAATATGCAATCGTTCCCTCTCTGAGTCACTGGGTCAAAGTACAACTAGGGCCAAAATGAAATGCCATTGTTTGTTTTAGGGAGGTTAAGCTACACTCATCACCTGATACACCCACACATAATGTGAGTATACACTTACTACAATAGTATTTGAGGAGGGTTATGGATAGTAAAATGCTTTTTAAAATTTCATGAATAGAAAGTAGAGTCACACATAAGTTTGGAGTCAATTCCAGTCAAATCAGTGCAGTGAACAGGCTGACAAACAATGCCACTGATTGGTTGATGCATTACTGTAAGCTGCCTGTTATCTACATACACACTGCCTTAGGTTTCAAAGAATCCCCTTTGTTGCCAAGTGTTAGAAATGTATTTACAGCAATGATCAGTCAGATCTTTCTCTCACTCACACACACAGACAGTAAAATAAAAATGATTCTTTACAATCACTTTATTTTCTCGATTGAATGTCATGTGACATGATCTAATTAACCTGAGCCGAATTGATTCTCTGTGTGGCAATTACTACTGTGTTGCAAGATTCAATGGGTTTCGATTCTAACAAAATGAATCTTAGGCACTGTCTTTAAGTTGGAGTGCTCAACAGTGTACCCATTGAATCTTGTAATACAGTAGTAATTGCAAGATGAAAATTGGACTGCTTTGAGATTTGACCATGAACTACCTAATGTGCAATTTGACTAGTTAGTTACAATTGATGGATTTGCACTCTTTCACTCCCCGCCCCCAATAAAAACATTCTGTTACCAATGCATTCATGCTCTTTTATCTTCTTGCTGATTGTAACACGGTTTAAGAACTATTTAGGATAACGGCAAACAAAATCGGCAACATGAATTAAATTTATTAAAAAGGAAATTGACCCCAACGTCGTTAACAGCATTTCAATGACATTTGTAATGGTGGATGTCAATTCAAATGGCATGGTTCGAGGCTCAAACCAAGTGAAACATTCAAATAATTCATTAAACCAACTGTGGAACATTTGACCTTCATCATAAGCAGCACATTCAGCAGCTTTTGTGCAAATTATATGTCTACACTCTCCTCACAATGCCACCCTCTCAGTAGTAGTCTACTTTGCCATAGGCTACACTATCTGTCTCCTCACACATTTAACCACATTATCACGACAATTGATGACCTAAAATGCAATAAGAAGTTTCTTCAGGGCGTAGCATTTTCATGGTGAGAAACACCGTAAGCATAAACCTAGGCTCTCTAACTGCAAGCCTGCCAGCATCTCACATCAGTGTTTCAACAAAGCCACGTCTTATTGGTGCCGCACTACCTTGCAAAACTGAAGCACCACTGTGTGAGATTTCAAATCAGTCAACTCACAAGTCTGTCAAGAGAAGCATCGTTTGACATCATTAATGCAGCTCAGCAGCAGTATGCCCCCACATTTTGAAGACATAATGCCTGCAGTAGATTAGAGCTAGGAAGACTAAGGTGCCTATCTCCTTCTTTCGCTTGATGTCACAGCTTCTTTCTGCAGCCATTTTAAGGCAGCAAATTTTGTGCGTTCCTCCCTTGGTTTGATTCAACTGGGTATGCGATACGGCACGAGGGCAAAGTCAGCACGCTCAGGACAAAACCCCAATCAGTTCCTCCTCGTCGTTGTCCCCGACGTCCCCTGTGGGACTGTCGCAGGTGGCCATGAGCCCCAGGCCCAGCTCGGCCAGCTCCTCGCAGCTCATGTCCGTCGTCACCATGATCTTAGTCTCCAGGCGGTTGCACAGGGTCCTGTAGGAGGGCAGCGGGTACCCGAGCTCTCTCAGGTACTCGTAGCCCTTGGTGCCGACCGCGCAGCGGATCTTTCGGGCCTTCAGGACGGTCTCCGGGGACCAGACGGCGCGTCGGGAGCGCTTGGTGAGGGACAGGGCGCGGATCTGGTCCTCGAACAGGAAGTTCTGGAGGCCCTTCTCTATGCGGTCGAGCCGATACAGACGCTTCTTCATCTCCTCTGCCTGAGGGAGACAGAAACAGAAGAAGCAGAGGGTTATTATTAGGACTGAAACTATAAAAAGCCAAAACCTATTGCTTAATGTTGCCAAGAGCATGATGCTACATTAATGTGGTTATGATTTATCGATGTTAAAATGCTACACATTGCCCCTTTAAAGAAAAATGAAACAGACAGTCAGACAGTGAGAGAGAGATAAACACAGAGACAGACAGCGACAGCCACCCTACCTCCTTCTGTAGCCTTGCAGTGTGCTGCATCTCCTGCTCCAGCTGCTTCTTGAGGAGTTGACACTGTGTGCAGGGCTGCTGCTCCTCTGCCTCCCTGTCCACCTCCTCCTCCTCCAGGCCGGGCAGAGGGGTGCGTCTGGCATAGCCATGGTCCCCGAAATTCAGCTCCCTCTCCACTGGGGACACAAAGCAACATCAAACTAGTATGCCCCATTTGGGATGCTTGTAACATGCACATGCCCCAGCATGCCATGGCAGTATAAATATTGTTGATTAGGTTAGGATACAAAACAACATTGTATCACCTTTACAGGTAGGACTTACCTGTCTTGTAATTGTAATGCTTTTTGACTTTTTAAGTCCGAGTGGAGGGCACACAGAAGACTAGATGGATAATGACTTATCACAATATCAGTATTTCCTGTTTGTGCAACAGTACAAGCATTGAAAATCTCTGCTACAGGTCATTAGAAAAATAATACATAGTTTGCAACATTTCACTAGGAGGAAGAGGAATCTATTACTGAGAATAGATTCCTCTGTAGTCTAATATACAATAATAACAATGTTGCATGTCCCCACCCACCACATCTAATATAATCCATGATATTCTACAGGAAACACTGTAAGTTCAGGTACCTGGTTCAGGTTTAAGAGGCAGCAGGATGTGTGGAGTGGTGACTGCGGGGTAAGGAGGGTCTCGGACACTGAACAGAGTGGGGATGGCGTTGGGCTTCAGCTTCTTTCCCCCAGCTGGAGACCTGGCTATCTCCTCAAACTGGCTCTGCTCAAAATGGTCCTGAGGGAAAGCGAGACAGGAATACACAGCGACAGTTTACTTATCTATCTAATGCTGTGTCCAGAACACTAGAAACAAGAATGCAAAGTTCACAGCTAATCAGAGACATGACTGTGAGCTGAAAACATAGTGATAGGTGAACAAAGAGAATGAAAATGGCTCTTGTGGGGAAAAAAACACACAGACATGCGTAAGCCAAAATTACAAAAACACAAAAAACAAAACAAAAACAAAGAAATAAAAAATACTCATTTGAAGTGTGAAGTTCAAGCTTTGACAATACATTCAGATTTTAAGTGACATTCAGAAACTAGGCTACACAAACTAAATTAAGGAAGACTAGGCAGATGCATCATTAATTTCAGGTAGTAGACTGTGTCCAAAACAAGTGCAACGTACTATGGATTTACCCATATTTACCTTGGCAGAGTGTTCAAAGCAAGAATGACACATTTTAAAAAGGTCTTTATTTATTTCATGCATCACCACTTTTCAGGTACTAATTCAATAACTGGCTATGCTGGTGTTATAACAGAAGCAAACTGACTTCCTCATTGAGTCTACTATAAAAACCTCCCTGACTGAGTCTCATTGCAACTTGCCTGGCAGAGTCTGGAGTGTGGAGTTGGCACGAAGTCACGCCGACAGTTTACAACCCATTTCTTCTTACGAACAGGGTCTTTGGGGAATCTAAATAGTTGTTTCCCAATGGTGGTTGAATTAGAGCAGTTTGGAGCGGAGCAGCCTCCCATTATGACACTTGAAACAAATACCAAAGCTAAATATAGCAAACGTTAGCTTCGCTGGCAAGGAAGCTCAGCTGGGGGTTTTAAGCTAGTACATTACTTTTAACCAGTTTCGCAGTGTAAAAACAACGCAGAATTAAATTTGCGTTATATATGAACTCCTCGAAAACCAGGGTTCTGTACTCAGGCTGTTATCATCGCAATAAACAAGTTAACTTTGAAATGTATCAGAAATGAAATGTTTCTGACTTTGTTTGAGCCAAAATGGCGCACTTGTCCTCGACGGTTGAGTTTAGTGACGTAATGTTTACATCTGTCCGTTGTAAACGCCCGACTGAAAACATTTTGAACGACGAAAAATCAAATACTCAATTGCAATTTATACAAACAATACATTATTTTACATCATAAATGTAAATATATTATTTAATGTGGCATATTTGGTGTATATAGTGAAAAGGGTACTTTATTTTCGTTCAGGTAATATGCCAACTGCTATAGATTTATTTATCGCAGGACCCCAAGAAGCACGTTGGAATGTTTACGGTTGAATATAGCCTAACTGCTGTCCAAAATAAGTGATAATTAAGTAACAGTTAGATTGTCACAGATATTGAATACATGGACATAACAATATAATATAACAAGCCAACTGTGAGCAATGCATCTGCATAGAGCAGCCGACAATGAAAACTCTTGCAAGGTAGCGAACATTATTGTAGCTAATTGCTAACGTTTTTATGTTGCCTGGAAATAACTGTGCAGCAAACCTTCCAGCCGCCGAACTATATTAGTGTCGGTATCAATTCAAAAACTAGCTTGCTACATAGTTAAGTCAGTTAGCTGTGAAGTCCAGACAAACATGACATCCTCAATGGTAGTCCCAGTCATCGACGTTCAGAATGATAACTTCAAAGAGCTGTGGCCTGCTATGGTGCTGGCCATCAAAACGTCTTCCTTCGTCGCAGTGGATACGGTAAGTGGCACTTTTTAGACAGCCGAGTGCTTGTCTTGTTCGTGACCATCATGTATGTCAAAGCACAACTAAAATTCAACTAAACATAATATAATTGGTGCCTTGTTTCAGGAGCTGAGTGGTCTTGGGAACAGGAGGTCCTTGCTGGCTGAGTGAGTAACATTACTGGTCATTACAACTCACTCACTCACTCACTCACTCACTCAGCTCATACCAAGCCCTGTTTCAGGACTATGGTATCTGTAATGTAAGATGACATACTGGATATATGTATGTTTAAGTCCATTCTGAGCTCTCTCTCACTGTCACGTTTCAGATCTATAGAAGACCGTTACAAAGCCATATGCCATGCAGCTCGCTCTCGCTCCATCCTCTCCCTGGGAATCGCCTGCTACAAGAAACTGGACAACAAGGTATGATAAAGGATGCCACCTTTAGAAAAACACAGATTCCAAACAATTGTAGATCTATTTTGTTCTTTTGCTTGCCTGTCATGATGTTAGCACTGCCTATTCCACGTTGTTTGGCAGTCTTTATTGAATTGATAACTGTCATTCTTTATTGAATTGATAACTGTCATTCTAACTGGCATACAGATAGACAGGTAGAGTAACTGCATTTCCAATGAAGTGAGAACCTGACATCAGACTGCTTTGATCCCTCCTTTTATTGAATATTTTCCTGTCTCCCTGCCTCTCTCTCACCCCTACTCCTCTCACTATCCTCTCTCTCTCTCTTCCTATGTTTCTCTGTTTTCCCCCTCTTCCTCCACCTCCTCCTTTTATCCCCCCCCCCCCCCCCCCTCCTCCCTCCCTAGGATGCAGACACGTACCTGGTCCAGGTGTATAACCTCACCCTGCTGTGTTCAGAGGAGTACATAATAGAGCCTCAGTCAGTCCAGTTCCTGGTGCAGCATGGGTTTGACTTCAACAAGCAGTACGCCCAGGGAGTCCCTTACTGCAAGGGCAATAATAAGGTGAAGAGACACACACACACACAGGGTGTCTGCAGGTTCTGAAATGGTCTTAAAGTGTGGCGAGTTGGACAGTTATCAATATATAAATAACCAAATAAGTACAGTAGATGCCCCATCATAACTTATATCAATTGTAAAAAAACAAACAAACAAACAAATTCAATTGAAAAGAAACACAAAAAGGTAATTTGAGGCAACATAATGTGAAAACTAGGTGAGAATATATAGGTGATTATGCAAGTGTTCTTAGAGTGAATCTCAGTCAATGTTTTCAAAATGGCTAAAAATGATTAATTGATTATTCAGTGTCTAAATTCTGCTAAATGATATAATAAACAGTGTGAAAGACGCTTTTGAATTCAGTCAGTTGTTACATTGTTCTGTCAGACTACTTGCAGTTTTAAAAAGTTACCTGTAAGCTATCCAAGCTACAAACTGGGCTACATTTGCAACCTTGGACGATTTTTTACAAAGCTGCATTTTGTCCCAAGTGTGTAAATATTGGTGCCAATCCAGTAAGTGTTTGATTGTGCTAAATGCATACAATGATGTGGCATCACAAGACAATAGCCACCTGATGGTACAGTGCACACATAACATAGGACAAGGCTGGATGTCTGACCTCTAGCTCTTTTTTCTCTCTCCTCTTCCTCTCTCCCCTCTCTCCTCTGCTCTCCAGGCAGGATCAGACAACCAGGGCGTCAGCATCCGGGCGTTATTCACCGAGCTGCTGCGTGCCAGGAAACCCCTGGTGCTGCACAACGGCCTCATCGACATGGCCTTCCTCTACCAGGTCAGTATTACCTTTGCCCTTCCATGTCATGTTCTGCTCAGTTTGATTTCAAGTGGATTTCACAAGTATACTTGACACAAGAAAAGTAGGTAAATACAGAGTCCTAATTTTTGTCTTTCTCTGTTTAGTGTGTATCATTTCCTGTAGTTAAGAGAAGAGAGTGTACACTGCGTTAAAAATCCGCACAATATATACTGTACATATTTTTATTAATTTGATTGATGTCTCTTCTGCCAGTGTTTCTATGCCCATCTGCCTGAGCGCCTGGCCACCTTCACAGCTGACCTGTCTGAGATGTTTCCTGCTGGCGTCTACGATACCAAATACGCCACCGAGTTCGAGCTCCGCCTCACCGCCTCCTACCTGGAGTATGCCTATAAGAAATGGTGCGTATTGGTTACTTATACACTAGATTTAGTGTAAGAATAAGAGAACTGGTGTTGCTAAGAGTTGGTATGATGGGGGCTTTGCTGGTGTGAGCCAGCAGCTCAATGACGAGGCTGCATTCAAATATCCATAAACACATACAGCCCATCTGGTTACAGGCGGTTTACTGGCCACACTGTAAAATATACCCATCTTAACAAGTAATTTAATCTAGGATTGAGTCTTAAAATCTTATTTTTATGAAAACAAATTAAAAAATCTGACTTGTGACCTGTTTCAAGATATTGAAACTTATTTCTGGAAAATCCCTGAAAGAAGTGTAACTGCATCAGGAAAAAAAAATAAAAAATTAACTCACTGCATTGGCAGAATTTTTTTCAGTTTATGAGCCAAGACCACACATATACACACCTTTGCTGTATCACCGAAGTTCTCTTTCCTTTCCCTCTCTCCGTCCTCACGACTTCTCCCTGTCCTTACAGCAAGTTGGATAACAGTCGCAGTGTGGCGTCTGGAGGGACCGGACCTCACGTCCATGTAGACTTCTGTCAGTATGCCGGTCAGATGTCCAGGTATGTGGACTACAGAGCGTGTCCGGCTGTGGCCTTTCATGAGGGACAAGCTGACAGCGTCTGCCAGCGCTTCTCTGTGAGTTTTAACACAAACTAAATCACTTTTTTTTCTCACTTACTAGAATTCTGCCTACTCAGATTGAGGGCCATGAAGTGAAAATGCTCACAAACTGGGGTCAGAGAACAATCAAGTGTCCTTGAGTGGGTTCCAGGATTTAATTTCAACATGATATATACTGTAGTTATAGAATAGTTTAACTTCACTATGGTTTAAAGCTGCACAAGGCAAGATTTACATGTAAAAATACTCATCTTAAAAGTTTAAATCTGGGTAATGAAGTCCTTCAAGCTTTGAAAAATTCAAACAGTTATCTCCAGCTGCCACTTGGGGCCGCCAAAGTGTGAAGTTGCCTAGTGCAGCTTTTATTCACTAGAAATTATTCCAATAAGAGAATGTATAAGAATGACTACTGTAATCATAGGTTTCACTCTTACCACTATAGACAACTAATAGAATTCCACACCAAACCAACAGCAGCAAAAATCCCTGGGACAATATCTTATCAAATGCTGGACTGTGGCCCTAATATAATATGTGTCTATTTGGGGGTCCATGACATGAAAACATTTAAAAACCTCTGGCTTTAAGGACCAAAGGACTATTACTACCACCAGTTGACACCAGTAGAAAAGCACTGGTGACTTTTACATACACACCTATAGTCCATTTCTTCCCAATTGTGTCAATGCCAATATCTAACAGCACTGACAAGCCAACTAGACTGTATGTGTGTATGTGAAAGTCATCAATGCTTCTCTATGAATGGCAACCACTGTTGGTTAGCCAAAAGGAAAATGATTTAGGTGCCATCCTTTGACAGAAAGTTTGTGTAGAGAGATCACTCTTCCACTGTCCTGAGATCACTATCATGAGATTTCATATAGATTTTGAAGCTCAGAACTGTCTTGACTATAATTTCTAATTTAAGCAATATATTACTAAATATAGTTATTAAATGATTTTTTTTTTTGGATAAAGTGAATCCATATTGTGTAATTATTCTCTTAACTACCCAGTATTATGTGTTTGTGTGTGTGACAGGCGTTTGGCTGGTGTCCCAACGGCTCCCAGTGTCCCTTATCCCACGACACCGACCTCATCATCCTCCAGGACGAGAAAGGCCAGGAGGACAAGAGGAGCAGGAGGAAGAGGAAGAGAGACAAGAAGAGAGGCGGAGGAGGACAAGAAAAGGACGCCTCCTCAATCTTCGAAGGCGCCCCCGAAAACAAAATCTCCCACATGGAGCTGGATCCCGAAGGAGCTCCAGAGCACCACCAGGGGGCGACCGCCGAGCCGTGCCCAGAAAGCGAGCCTCCCCCCGGGCCACAGCAAGCCGACCGCCCCCCCGTGACGGCCGGAGCTCTCCCTGAGGCAGAGTGCGTGAAAACAGACAGCGAGGGGAACGGAGTGTGTGAAGACAGCGCAACCAAGGCCAAGAGGAAGAAGCTGGAGACAGGAACGCATCGGGCTGGGTTCGACGCCTTCATGACGGGGTACATCTTCGCCTACGCGTGTTCCCTCGCCAAGAAAAGGGGAGGAGAGGAGAGGAAACAGGAGGAGGAGGAGGAGTCGTGGCTTCCTGAATGTCTCAATAAGGTGTACCTGAGCGGCAAGGCGGCTCCGCTCCACATAGTGAAAAGCACCTTCTCCAAGTCGTCCAAGGCCCACGTTCAGAAGATGGAGGCGGTGTGGGGGAAGAGCGTGGCGTGCACACTGGCAGACAGGGCACAGCAGGGGAACATGTAGATTATACATCAGAGAGTTCACACTATATTTTTATCCCATTCTTTTGTAATGACAGCTCCTGTTCTCCTGCTTCTGCGCACATTGTTTCCTGTTTTTATACTTTCCTGATCACACGGATAAATACATCACCAGAATAACAAGGGAGGCAAATTTTGAGTATGAAGTATACATTGAATAGATATTTATTTCATATTTTTTCTTGATGGCCTAAATTACATCCCTATTGTCAGAGAAGTCTTATTTAGGACATTTACTCTAAGGCACATTTGTACATTTAATGTGATGGAAATGTCTAATAAACAGACAACCTTGGGTATTTTGGTGTTATTTTGTGTATCATAGAGGGAGATATATGCTTTTGTTCAGTTGAAAACATCGAAGTGATTTTGTATGGTGGGAGATGTATCCACTTATTAAAGCACAAGGAAATTTAGGATCACAAACCAAAAAACGATTATTGCAACCCAAATCTATAAACATTTAGAAATATGACAGAGAGCTAAAATGTGCAAGGCAAAGAAAACAGATTTACATTCAAAACCATAGTCTTTACCAAATAGATTGAATATTTTAATTTGAAATGCATGTCATGTTATGCTTGAATAAGAAGCGGTACTGAAGCAAGACTATTCCTGAGATTTGGCTTTGATCTTAGGCCTGAACCAACATCAGTGGGTTTCCTCTCTACTACCATAATAACAGGTGTGTTTTTAGGTTCCCAAGGCCCAGTCTGGAGACTATTTCAGTGTTACACTAATGCCTAGTATCTGTTGGAGGAGCTGTTTAATTTCTGGGCTGATTTACTGTCCCAGTCCATTTGAGTCTTCAGTCAGATGCAATTACAGTAAATAGTACACAAATCTAATAACCATACCAAGTAGTCCCAACTTTTCAGTAACACTATATAGGACACTATATACACTATACACTCTCTCTCTCTCTCTCTCTCTCTCTCTCTCTCTAAAAGAGATGCACAGATACAAAGAGGAGCTATCCATGGTGCTGGAGTGCTGTAGTGCTGGTTCATCTGGTTAGTCTGGTTGTAGGCTGTAGGTGTGTGGACTTGGGAGGAATCAGGGAAACTTCCAGCAGCTTTCCCGTTACTATGTTTCATTTGGTGAAATTCTGACAATAGCCCATTCTGATTTATAGCCAATGCCTAAATGAAGGCTGTAGAGGTGTGTTAAGCAAATGTAACATTTAATCTAAATCTAAACTGACATAAACGGACATGAATTCCTGATCATACTCATTAACAAATGAGAAGCTTGTTTTTTTATTTTGAGGTGACATGGTTTCTTATCAACCTGTCAGATAGCTCTGGTGTCAGTATGAGCGACACTGTAGGCTACCATGTTGAGTAAATATTGGGAAAAAGTATATATGTGTACTGGTAAAAGTATATGCTACATTTACCAACCAGACTCCCAGCACCATGACATTCCCACCATGCTGGGGAAGGAGGCGAGCAGGCCAGGCTACATTGTGGAGTGGGCTGCAACTCAGCCATGTCTTCCATCTTTCTCCTAATTTTGGTCTAGCCTGTAAATGGCGACCCCCTGTGTGTCCCTGCACTAATGGATTATTTATCTACCTTCCCCTGAATATCATACATTTTGAAAGTGTAGTTTTAGATTTATGGCCCTTTACATTTCCTTGTAATTGGGTAAAAATTAAGCCTTTCTCCATATTTGGGCTGGCCTGAAACGGGCGTCCCCAAGTGTGCCTGAACAACTACACTGGATTATTAATGCATATTTCCATAACAAATCGGAAATAGAATACCATCCATTTTGACAGTGTAGTTTTTGATTAATGGCCCTTTAAAAAACAAAACAAAACATGAGTGGCAACTCAGTTGACCACCATCCTGCAGGAAAGAAAACATAAAAGCTGCACTCTATCGCCTATCCTACTGTAGAGTCCTACGGTAGAGTCAGTTCTATTCAGACAGTGAAATAAGTAGAGCATCATGGAAATGTTCCAGAGGGTCAACATTTGGACCAGTAGACTGGAGGAAGTGAACACCAAGTCAGCAGGAACGAGCATTAAACTACATTAATGGTACAAAAGACAAGACACATCACTCATTTTCAAAGGTTTATTTAACAATAATGATAAAATAAAGATACTATTTCTTAAAACTATTACTGCACTATTACTACAGCTGAAACTACCACTATGATGACTACTGCTCTCTCTCTCTCTCACACACACACACACACACACACACACAAATCCATCCTTGTACTTCTATTCTCATGAGGACCATTCATTGACTACATCCATTCCCTATCCCCTAACCTTAACCCTCACCACTGCATGCCTAACCTTAACCCTTACCCTAACCCTAACCTTAACCCTCACCACTGCATGCCTAACCTTAACCCTTACCCTAACCCTAACCTTAACCCTCACCACTACAGGCCTAACCTTAACCCTTACCCTAACCTTAACCTCCTTGTGAGTATCCTTAACGCAGTGGGGAGGTTTGAGCTCTCTCTAGACTCTAAACACCATCTGGAGTTTATGCTCCTGGCAGGTTCAACCATGCCGGACCGAACAACACCGGCGAACGTCTCATCGATTTCTGCATAACAATAACTGCGTAATTGTCAGCACCTTGTTTCCACATGAATAACAAGAATATCCAGAAAACTCACATGGAGGTCACCTGATAGTAGGACATAAAACCAAATTGACCACGTCATTATGAATGGCAAGTGGCACAGGTCCCGCCAAGATTTTCAAGTCTGATATCTTCAGTGACCACTATCTACTCATAAATGTCAAGCTGAAACTGTGAGGAGTACCGAAGCAAAATGTAGGAAACATCTAGACATTGCTGAAGTGCCCATCCATCAACCGAGAGTTTGTGTTGTAGCTAAGAAATCGCTTTGCTGCTCTTGCAGACTCAACAGTAAGTGATGGCCAAGACATAAACTTGAAGTGAGAATCCATTAAAACATCATATGTTGAGTCTGCAGCAAAAGTCTAAGGCTTTAAGAAAATAAATTGCAAAGAATGGATTACTTCTAGAACGTGGAAGAAAATAGAAGAGTGGAAACACCTAAAAGCCAAGATGATCCATGCAGAATCACCAAGACTCCAGGGGCAGTTCCAGTTCCAAAAACAAGGAGGTAAAAAGAGGGAAGGGATTTGTCAATGGATTGACAGAGGAGGCTGAAGATGCTGCAGCAAGGGGAAACATGAGTGCACTCTAAGATCATTAAGTGCCCATGTGGTAAATCCATCAAAGCCACCTCAAGACAAAGCTGGCAAGAAAATAACATCAGAACCGAGCAAGCGGCATGTTGGTTCAACACTTCAGAGAAGTTGTCAACAGGCCAGAACCAGACAAACCTGCCAATCCCTCTCCAGCACTAGGTGTCCTTAACATCGACACTATAGCGTCGATGTTAAAAACACCTAGGGCCCTACCATGGAAGAAGTCCAAAGTGCCATTAAAGCTGGCAAAGCTGCAGGCATAGACTCCATCCATGCTACATGCTAAAAGCTGACCTTATGACAGCTACAACGGTGCTAACTGATCTATATCTGGGATAAAGACACAATCTCCAAAGACCAAGATCCCCAAGAAAGGCAACCTCCAGAAATGTGACAAATTGGTGCAGAATTACACTCCTTTATATCCCCAGCAAAGTTTTCTGTAGAGTTCTATTGGACAGAATAGAGACAGCTGTTGATACCTCACTGCAGCAAGAACAGGCCGGTTTCAGGAAAGGAAGAGGATGTGTATCAGATATTTGCACTATGTAACATCATTGAACAGTGCCTGGAATGGAATGTACCTCTCTACATGAACTATGTCGTACATGGTGAACCACTTGACGTTCTTGAGGACATTGTGTATATAAGAAGCCTGATCAGATAATGATCAGGAAGATAATGAAGCACAAAAGGACATCAAGTAAAGACTTGGGAGAGTGTGCGGTGCCTAAGGGCAACTCTGGAAGTCAAACAAGTATAGCTTCAGGACCAAGATACGACTATACAACACACTTGTCAAATCTGTCTTGCTCGCTGATGAGCCACTAAATGGGAGATGAATAAGATCAATGCATTCCATAATGGTTGCCTCAAGAAGATCTGCTGCATTGTCTGGCCAAACAAGATCACAAATGAAGAACTCTACAAAAACTGTGTAGTCCATGAAATCAAGTGCTGTCACTTAAGATGGCCTGGACACGTCCTCAGGATGAGCTCTGACCGTATCCCTAAAGTTGCACTTAAATGGACACCACCTGGCAGAAGGAAACCTGCCAACCTCAAATCACACGGCGCAAGACAGTATAAAGACTGAGCTGACAAAGATGAAGACTTCCTGGGGCGAAGCTGAACACGCTGCCAAAGAGAGAACGAGGTGGAGGGCCTCATGCTGAAGAGCATAAGTAAGTAACTTGAACCTAATCCCAATTCTAACCTGAACCCTAAAGCCAAGTCCTAACCCTAAAATAGCCCCTGAAGAAGTGATGGCCGGCCAAAATGACCTCACTTTGCAAAAATGTCTCCACTCTGAAGGTTTAAAACTCAAATTGGTTCTCACAAAGGTAGAAGTACAGAAAAACACACACACACACACACACACACACACACACACACGGGTAGTTGGTTGGTTGGTTTAGGGGCAGCAGCGTTTGGCGGACAGCAGGCGTCTCTCTCTCTGTCCAGCAGCTCTCTTACGCCCCCTGCTGACTGAGGTCTTGTCTGCTTTCTCTCACTGCTTCTTCCTCTCTTTCAGGACGGCTCGGATGTTTCTCACCCACTTTGGCGCCGGTCCGGGAAAGTGCTGAGGGCTGCCGGTGCCGGACACCCGGCTGGGTGTCGGGACCCTCGTCAGGATCAGCCTCATGCCGATGGGCTTGCTGGGATCAGGGATCAGCCTGGACCTCCAGAAGGATTTCTCCTGCTGCTGGATTTGCTCCTTGGGCTTTGGAGGAGAGGAGCTTGGTGCTCAGACTCTCTTCAGGATCATCCTGAGGGCTTTTGGGTTGTTGGGATCTTTTACTGGGATGGATCTCCATACTCCATAGTCCTGTTGATCAATCTGAAGGGAGAAACACTCATTATTCCCTCCAGCTATTTCATGGCACACTGGTTGTAGGCCTATATAGACTATATTTTTTTCAATCTAGGTTTACCTTATAACAAGGGCTAACATGTCCTCTTGTTGGTGAAATGAATTTAATAACTTAGTGATTAAATAACAACAAATGATTCATTAGTAATAAGAATATAATATTTTTCTTGGCTTTATTGACACTATTCCTCTTTTTGTTAAAAAAAAGTGTTGCCTTAACTGCATTTTGTGCTGAAAATGTGAAAGTTTCCATAAAAATGTCAGAGCTTTAAATAGATTTAATGGTGTTACATAAACCACCGCAAACGATACACAAATCATAATCCATGCATGAAACTTGCATTTACCATTTTTTTATTTAAAAAAAATAAATAATTTTAACAAATTGTTTTGTTTTGGAAAAAAAAAAAAAGTTTTTCAGACGGTATTTTACGAGGATTATTACTATTTATGAGGAGTTTCTGTCACTTAACAGTCTTTCAGTGACTGCTAAAGACTTTGAGGTTTCTCGGCAGGTGTTTGGATGCTGTTTAACAGACCCAGCGTCGACACGTGCTGGTCTCCTGTAGGGGGAGACCTGCCCGCCAAACTCCATTTAAAATCTGTCAGTTTTATGTTGCCTTGCTTACCGGCAAACTTACACACCTCCTAGAACATGACTTGAAACCACTGAAGAATTATTTGGGTATTTTGTAAAAGTCGGCATGTACATAATCTGCCAAATAGCACTTTTTAAAGGTAAAATATTATAGAATTGGTTAACGCTGCTCCCTGCTGCCCACCACAGTGTATTTCGGGGGAAGAAGATTGTGGGAAGAGCAGGCGAACCAATTATAAAAATTGAAATTTTATTGAAAGAAGTGTTGCTTGGTATGTGGGACGTATGCTGAATTGAAGTATGGCGCCTATCGATTTGTGAAAGATCATAAGTCCTGTTATAACAGGTATTATCTCTGCCGACAAGCATGGCAACATAAAACTGACAGGTTCTGCATACAATTTGGTGTATATTTCTGAAGAGCACATATCGACCTGTGGAATTGATGGATATGTCTTTTCTTGTAATTATGTGATGTACTCCGTGCTGGTTTATATATTTTGCATATTCATTTGTTCTTTTTGTGTTTATTTGTCTAATAAAACACTTTTCTCTGCTCTGTCTGCACTCGCTGCCTCCGTTGGTATTTAAGTCAAATATTTGGCGTCAAAAAAGAGGACTAGTAGGAACCTGTCATGTAAAATATTCACCTTAGTATCCATAGTGTAGTGTGACTCTGGACAGATGTCACACTACAGTCAGTAAACAGACTTCAGATCAGTGTGCAGTAGAGTGTGTTGCTGCAGGAATGAACTGTGAGTTCTGCTGATATGAGTTCAGTGGATTCTGCTGTTCAAATGATGCAGAGACACTTAAGGCCCGCTGCATCCTGCAGCAGCTACACTACTTGGACACGGTGGCTCATTTAAAAGTGACAGATACTCTATGTGACAACCTCTTCTTCTGCATATAAAAATTAAAGTTATATTAAAATGTGATCTGATGGAGCATCTCTCCTCCTCACCACTGCTCCAGCCTGGCTGTGGTCTGTTTTCCACCAACCCTTTCAAGAAGTTAAATCAGAACAGCACTCTGTTTAAGAAGCAATAGATGTTATAATAGTATAATAATATAATAGTTCAATTAATATTTGTGGACATGAACAACTATCTCCCAAAGGCAGAAACCAGAGAGCTGACTACAACCTGAGATGTCACCTGGATGTAAAGTCATCTCTTCAGTCTCAGTGTTTGCAAATGAAAAGAAATCTGGAAGCAAAAGTTTAACATTTATTTTGAAGCAAATGACTTTTTAACAAGTATTTTTTAGCTCTAGGCTGTCTGTGCTTTGGTTTAAACACATTCTGTCACATTTCAGTTAACAAAAGTAGCCTAGTAGAATAGAATGAGGGGGGAAAGAACAGAGATTCAAGAGGAAAAAACCCAGAAAAGCTTTGTTATTAGATCAGCAAAACATCTCAGGTCAACACAAACCTTTTACACAATTATACAAAGTAAGACATTAAAAATCGTTTCTCATAAATATCAAAATAGATCCTTTATCATGTAAAACTGTACGATAAAAGTTACATTTATTGCATAGAAATGTAGTGATAAGACGAGAGGAAGCTGAACATTTGACATCTTTCAAGTGCAATTTAGTTCCTATTTAAGTAGTTAGACTGGGGCCATTTTACTGGGACCAGCAGAATGTAACAAGGGCCGAGCAAGGAAGCCCTTAGTGGAGGATCAGAGCCACACATGGTGCAAGTTCAGAAAATGGACCTCAAATCAAAGATAATTTGTTGTACACTGAAAACAATCTGATGAACATTGAACATGGTTTTGATGTGAAAAGCTTACTGAATTGAAAACCAAGAGACCTAATGGATTTTAATACACATTAAAAAGAGACTTGACCCTCCCAGCTGTGACAGGTACAACTCATAAATCCCACCTCTTCCACATCTCTATAGCACATGATGTAGACAACAACACACATTGGTGATCAAAGAGGAAGTCTTAGAGCAAATCTATTTTAGGTATTTGCTAGAGTACAAAAATAAAAGTACCAAAATATCTTAGACGATCATCTGAGATGTGTAGATGGAGCGCTTTTCTGTCCAATTAAACGAAGACATTGAACATATCAACACCAAATGATCGCAGCAACCAGATGTGGGAGTGTTTCCTCAGTACATCATCTGTACAAAGAGTAAGGCAGCTTACTGTGAGCTGAAGTGCTTTAGATTTGAAGGACAACTCAAAGTATCAGGCTCCACAAAAATCTATATATTGGATTTGAAGTAAAATCTTACCTCTCACCTCTCAAGCTGTACTATCTAGTTTTGGAAGGAAAACTGAATTAATTTCAATGGGGCCACATTTAAGTGAGACCAAATGATAAAACATAGATTTTCTTTTCACATGTTCAAATGTCCTTCGCAAAACTATTCAGAGCAGCTCTCAGTATGGCTTGGATCTTTTCCTCACAACAGACTGGAAGACTCCTACACAGACAGGCACACTTGTATGGAAATAACTGAAGCACCAGGCCTTCTATTCAAAATATCATTTGAAATGGAACCACTTACTATTTCTGTAGCTGATTAAATGACCAGTGTGGCTACAAGTGACTGGATTGCTACCAAATAGCAAACCCAACCCATATTGTACTCTAAAATGTGGATTCTATTAACTGAGGTCCATTTTCAGTTTTCAGATGAGTGAAGTTGACAACTTTTGTTATCTAAGGACGGCAAATTTGAGTTAATTCAGAGTTAAAAGTAGTGGAGCGTGTATACTTTCAGGATGCATTTCACACAAATTAGAATCAAGTCAGTTGAATGTTCAAAGAAATTTTTGAGATTGGTCTTTCTTGGTTATTTTATGGCCTCATTTCAATAAATGACCCACAGTAAATGGGGACATCTAAGGGGAAGGTAATGGGTATTACACTGACTGAGCAGAAAAGACTGCTTTTCCCATCATCTCAGCACCAACATCATATTAAGGCAATGAGATCCAGGGCAATGTTTTGGGAAACTAATGGGCAAAAGTCCCTCTGGAGATTCAGTGTTAATCACATTGTAACATCATGTTTCCAGGATACATTTGAATAGCTTTGACCCTGTGGCTCACTTTGCTGTTCATTTTCTGGGAGCTTGTTGGAAAAAATGTCCATTTACATTGTTTTGTAATTTTCCTGACCAAATGTCAACACAATGTCAGGTGAATCAGAATGATTTTTTAAAAAAAGATTCAGTATAAGCACATCTCTAATAAACAAAGAACACGTAGGGTGGCATCAAGGAGGCAAGTATCAAGAAACAGTTTCGACTTTCCTACACACACTGTTGAGCACATTCTCGCGCACATACACACACGCACAAACACAAGGGAGATTCCATACCCCTCATTATAGACAAGACTTATAATATAAGAAACCTTAGAGGAAAAAAAAAATCTACATCATCTCAGAATATTAAATATAAACAACCTTTTCATAAAAATAATCTCTATATGCGGAGCGTCCCTTGTGTTGATCATAGTTCTTTTGTGGTAAGTGGAGACCTAGGTGACGAAAATAATTTGATTTCAAATACTTGATCTACATCCTGCGCGCTTGATTTATTCAAAATCAAAATGTGGTACATTCACTTGCAAGATTAGATGAATCAAGCGCTCCTCGTGTTTACGTTTTCCAAAACATTTGAAATGTGTTCAGTCTGATGCTCTGGTTTTAAAAGCCAGTTCCCAGGGCCTCCATGTCCTCACATGCGGGGGTCGGGGTGCCCCTCTCCTGCCCCACGCTACCGTTCACGCCTTGGGGACGGAGGTGGCCCTCGTCCCCCTGGCACTGGACGGGACAGAGGAGCTTCTCCGCGCCCCCCTCCATGTGTGTGTGTATGTGGGTCTGCATGGGGCAGCAGTGCGTCAGGTCGTACATGGGGCACGTGTCTTCCCCTCTTTCTCCCTCCTCCTCTTCCTCCTGGCTGCTCGAGCAGTCCATCGCCTCGCCGCTGTCTCTCTCGCTGCTGGGGACCATAGGAGACCAGCTCTCCCCGAACACGTCCTCGTCTTCCCTCTCCTCTTCGTCTCCGCCCTTCCTCCCCTCTCCCTCCTCCTCCTCTCCTCTCTCCTTGCGGGGTTGGTAAGGTGGGATCTCGATCACGGCGTATTTCTTTGCCCAGCCGCTCAGCGCCGCCTTCTGCCGGACTTCGTTTCCCAGCAGCCCCGCCTCGCACCTGGAATTAGTTGCTGAGGAGGAGGAGAATAGGAAAAAAGGAAAGGGAAAGAAAGGAGGGGAAAGGAAAGAAAAGAGAAAAAGAAAGGGAAGGGAAACACAAAGAAAGGAAACAACATTATTATCCAACCAACGCTAGTAACTTACAATTATTGCAGCCCCACTTCCCGATTTAGGCTGATGAAATGGGTGTATACTGTATGTTTACGGTCTTTCAGGACTATCCAAACATTTCTAACAAGTTTTAAAACCCTTATTTTACTTCTCAAATAAACACACTCTCATGGGCCGTCCTAGTCCTAGTCCTACAGCTCACCTGGTAGAGTTGTGGAGAGCTGGGTTGAGTTACAGGTAGCGGAACCGTTGTTATTGGAGCTAACGGCAGCAGCGGCAGGGTGGAAGGCCTCGGAGAGGGGGACCTGGGGGGAGACCGGTAAGGAGCGACACTGTCTGCCCGGCAGCTGCTGCCAGTAGTAGGACGCCTCCTGTTGGCTCTGGGGCCCCCCGGGGCCTTGGGAGGACGGCTGGTTGCCGAACGCGCTCCCCGGTGGTGAGCGGAGGTCGAACATGAGCGAGAAGACGGACTTGCTGGGCACGTCGTAGAACTTGATCTTGCCCCCGCAGAGGTCCTCGCGGGCGGTGAACGGGTTGATCTTGCGGGCGCTGGCGGCTCGCTGGGAGGCGGGGGGGTTGTAGTACGGGTCCTGGACGTTGACCTTTCTGCCCGGTTTGCGGGAGAAGATGTCCGATTGGCTGCGGCTGAGCCAGATGTTGCGGCGGGGGCGCGGCGATTTGGGCGGGATTTTATCGTCCTGGAGACCAAGAGGGTTCAGTCTTTTGATGCCTTGGATCTTCTCACCTTCAATGAAGAGACACAGAGATTTTGTGACACACCTTGCATTAAAACTACTCTTTTCAATATGCACGGTTTTGCTAACACCAAACACCCTCAAAATGACTAAGCTCACTAAAAAGTAATTATAAGTCTTGAGCTATATCTTAGATTTTTATGGAAGGAAAGAAACAGTCAAATTGCCATACAAAAATGTCACACTCCTGTTCATAGTGTTCTCCAGGTCAGGTAGAGAATCTAATCTAACCACTAGGTGGCAATAGAGGCTAAATACTGTGTAAAGCCTATAGCTGTAATTTCCTTGAATATCTGTTCTTTGAATGTTTTATAAAGCTTTGGATGAGATTGATTGTACAGGGATTAAAGTGCTCTGAAGAAACAATTATAGAATTTGTTTGGATTTGAATTTTCTCATTGATATTCATTAGTGTGGTAAGAAAAAATACTAGGAACAGAAGAATTTTGAACATACACATACACTTTGAACACTTTGAACAAGTAAACGGCAAAAAGCTTCTAAGATTCAGTCTAAGTATGCAGCATTCGTGTTAGTGATTTGGTCACATTCTCTACACGTGTTCCCAAAAATCCATTGTTCCAATTGATGCATGTGAAAAAAAAACACCATCTCATTTCATCCTCTGAAATCCCCTCGTGAATATGAGCTAATGACAGTCACTAGCATTCCTGCATGGCTGAGAGTAATACTTATTTCACTGGATGAAAACAGAGAGATATTTGTGTCACTTACATGGACTGTGCCGCAAAATACTTGGATGGGAGTTTTTGTTATGCAACAGAAATATTTCAGAGTATTAGTGTCAGTCTGGTGTCAGGAAATGCTGATAGCATCAGGTAAACAGAGAGACGGAGATGAAGGAGGGTGACACAGAGGGAGGTGTCTCTTTAAGAGAGGAGCAGCAGAAGTCCATGACGTCATGGTCAACAGACATTAGAGGACAACACACGAGGAGTGAAAGTTTACACAGATCCAGGCCATGTTTTCCCACGCAAAATTTGCTAAATAAATCCTATCCCGAGGAGATATTTCTTGCATAAACAGGCCGAATCTGTCTTTAATATACTTTTGCAGCTTCATCTAGAGCTACAACATAATGCCAGATGTGAAAAACCACATTTGTCACTAGTATAAATAAGGCCAGCATCCTGTGATGTCATGGGTTCCTCCTCCTCCTCGCCCGCTGTAGTTCTGAGGGCAGGGAGCTCCTTGGCAGGTCTAAACAAAAACAAAGCCGCCTCCTGACTCCTTGACGAGCAGACATGCAGGCGGCTGTTCGCTGGACCAAATTAGAAGTGAAACCTGGGCCCGCATGGATCAAGTATCTCAGAATAGGAATGTTGATCTCAGACCAGTTTTCCTCTCAAGTCATGGTGAAGATTATATTATCAGTGACCGGGGATCCCGGGTCAGTGCTCCTGTTCTTTGAAGTGTGACATGGACACTAATGTCAGATAAAAGCTAGAACTTATTAGACTTTTTTAGTTGCAAATAAGCTCTTTGATCAACCTGCTATTGTGCGAAGAATAGAATTAGGGATATAATGGTCGGGACCGGATTAGCTCCCTGACGAACTGGCTGAGCGGTTAGCCAACTGTTTGACTGTCTGACTTACTTGTAAGAGAAGTAAAAACCTGGCTTGAATGATTGACTGGTTGTTTGGTTGAGTGGGGACAGGGTAAGTAGTTTCCTCTTGATTGACTGACTGGACAAACATGCAATCAACACTGTGCATTGCAAAAGAGGAACGGGGGTTAGCAGAGGAGAATGGAGAGGGCTATTTGCTGAAGTTTCTGACAGGCCTGTCACTGACTGGCTAACTAGAAGTGAAATACTGACTGGCTGACTGGTTGATGGACTGACTAGATAGGAGTAAAAGCAGAGCCTGTGCATTGGTAAAGAAGAGTGAAAGGCTAGGGAGGCCAGGAGGTTATAAAGTAGGTTTCTGTCACACTGCTTGGTTTACAGCTTTCCCTCCTACCATTGCTGTTACAGGAATTCATTGGCATCTCCGCATTGTAAACTAAAAGGAGGAGACTTTTATTGACTGTAAAATTGAAGCTGAAACACAACAGATCACAGAATCACAAAGTGTGCATGCGAGTCTGCATGAGCGCGTCCGTGTCTACAAATGTACAGTGCATATGGATGTGTGAATAGTGCGGAGTGCTTGTTACCTTTAGGTATGGTCTTCTTGTCGTTGTCCCCGCTGAGGGGGACGCGGTCGCGCTCCACCTCTTCTGCTTTGAGTCGTGCAAGGATCTCCTCCAGGCGCCTGACGATGTCTGGGAAGGACGGACGGAGTTTAGGGTCCATCTGGGGGAAGACAAAACAGAGGAAAGAGAAATTTTAATAAAGTGAAAGAGAAGACGGTTGACTGAAAAGATGAAGAAGAAGATCCACTTGGCGACAGACCACGACCACAGACCACCACCAATTAAGACCATGTTTCCCATGAGCCTGTTGCCTCAACAGGCTCATGGGAAACATGGTCTTAATTTTGAGAAACACTCGCACTAACAATACCACTGATATGGCATAGAGGCCAATTGTATCAACCATTGTTTCTGTTTTTAATGGTAATTATACTGAAGTATCACATTTTTGACAATAATATATTGATTTTTAAAAATCCTATACGTAGCATCTTTCAGGAAAAAGATGGGAGAAAATGAAGGAAAATGTTATCTTCATTGGAAGAGGAGTACAGTCGTAGAAAGGTGATGAGGAGGTGCAAATGGGGTGGAATAGGGTGTATAGCAAGAGAGCTGGAAGGAAAGAGAAGAATTGACCATGAAAAGGAGATTGGGGTGCTAAGGAGAGAGACTGGGGGAGGAAAGAGAAGGGAAAAAAGGATGAGGAAGAGGAGGACAGATGAGGAGGGGATGAGAAGGGATGGAGGCAGCGGATAGAGCGATACAGGATCAATCAGCAGGGTGCTCCAAAAGCTTTAATGTCCTCATCTTCCACAATTTGTAATGTTGTCTAACCACACAAGATACACAGAGTCAGAGACAACAACCACAATTAAGAAAGTAATAAAGTCCAGTGGTTATGAGTTGACCTGATATTATAATGAGTTTAGGACAACTGAACTAGCCAAATTTGATTAACAAAATGTATTTGGGCATCATTATAAAAACCTTTAGCAAATATAATAATGGTCTTGTAAAGACCACAAAGGTTTGAGGTTTACACTAAATCCTCCCCTCATTTCATTAGTCAATTTAACAACAATCCCACATTATCCCCCCTATGTGGGGATAATGTGGAAAGTTGAGCTTGCTAACTAAATGATCCAGCTTTCGAATAGAAGACCCCCTGGGTGGAGAACTAAACCAGATTATTCAGATAATCAGATTGCCCCTCTATTTCTAAACATGGGAATAAAAGTAACTTCAGAAATGAAAACTAAAAGGTAAGAAAGGACCAAAGCATGCCATTTTGGAGTCATCTTCATCTCAACGTGGAGAAACCTTTATCATAAAAACCTTTAACCTAACCGAAAGGATTGGAAACATGACCACCATTGTGTCAACTTTACCAGTTGACAAGTGAACTTCATCAAGGCTATTGCTGTATGCCTAAGGAGATAAAAGCTTGGTAATATTTTCTTTACATAAGAAATAGAAACACGATGAAAAGTAATATATGAAACTACCATTCCAACTGTAAATGAATGGGTTGACTGACTGATTTGATTAATTCATGTATTGACAGGGTGATTGGTTGAATGATTGGAGTGATGGGCATGTAGGAGCAACTGCTACCCAACTGCATCACAGCTTTCTTACAGTCAGCTGTGAATGCTGTTACTTCTGAAATGGCAAAGACTCAAAAGACAGATTGACTGGACAGGAGAGTGGTGGACTCACATTGCAGCAGTTGAAGGCCAGCTGGAGGAAGTCGGGTGGACAGTCCCCAACCATGTGCTGGAAGGCATGGTAGTCCAGGCCGAAGTTCTGGTACGGAGGCGTAGATGGAGTGATGGAGAGAGAGAGAGAAACAGATATGGATACATGAAATGTTAAACAGGAAATCCATACTTTCCATTCAGAGTGGAAGCGAGACAGAGAGAGTTAGAGCTACAACAGATGTGTGACATAACCCCTCTGCCAAAGCCAACTTCTTGTCAGACAAATCCCTCGGACACGGTCCTCCTGATTGCCGAGTTCTCTCATGTTTGGCGCACTCATCTGTAGTATTAACAAGGACCAATAACTGAGGGTTGGGAGTGGGACAACCGTTTGCTCCCTGCTGATTGCTGAGCTTGGATGCACTCCCATGTTTAAAGGCTCATTCCACGCTTTTGATGCAAGGGCGGATATGTGACAATGAACATGCATTTTGAGTTCCATACAGTAGGTGTTTGGAAAGACATTTGATGTGTTTGACATTTTGGCTCTATCCCTCTGCTTGGGATGTGAAATGACACAAGCAGTGCGAGGTAAAAGTGTGCGTCATTTCCTATCATCAGCGTATCTGCAGGTTTCAGCAAGTTCATATTTTGTATTATCTTTTTTTGGTGGCAGTTAGAATAAAGTTTAACACCAATTTATTAAAAAAAAAAGGTAAGTTGATAAGTAAAAGAAAACAACAACAAAAAATCTCTGCATAACAGGGTTTATTTCTCAAAAGAGAAAATTTGGAAAACCTCTGCAACTATAACTAAGACTTAAAAGGCTACATTCCACTGTATTTAAGACAATTCACCTTGATTTTAGTTAATTCAATGTAAGACATTAGGACTTTTTAAGGACCTGCTAGTCATTAGTTTGACTATGAAATAACAAGTACGCTTACCTCACACTGCTTGTGTCATTTCACATCCAAGTGATGAGAAAATAGTCAAATATAATGAGAATGTAAATGGCTTATCATTAAATGAGGCAAGTTCACATATTCTTTTGTCAAGGTGCTTTGAAAAAAATAAAATGCAAGCCCTTATCCTTCAGGAATTTATACTCATAAGTAATATGCCAAAGGAAAAACGAGAGGGCCTTTAATGCTTCCCTAGCAGTGCTGTAAGAGCCGTGGAACCGTTACGTAATGTAAGCACGGCGAGTATTATGGGATAGCGAGAGGGAGACAGAGGGATCAACCTGTGTACAGGGAAAACACGCAGACAGACAAGAGTATTATGGAGTTACGGGGTGGAAGTGAGGTGAGCAGGAGATGAGCAGTCACCTCTGTGCGGGGGAGGAAGTCCGGATCGGCCTGGATCCTCGCGATGATCTCGCACAGAATTATTCCATAGGAGAATACATCAGCCTGAAAACAGAAGACACAAGACACTTTCAAAATCTTTCCATTTATATGTTGCTCAAAGACCCTCTTTGTTCTTTTTAGTACATGATTACTTTTATTCTAATATTCTGCATAATACCTCCCTCTGCAAAGTTTACACAGCGATAGCTAATACTGCAAACCTGCATGTTCTGCATGTTTCTGCACACATTCCATCTCCATCCGTGAATCGAATAATGCTAATGTACATTGCTCACAATGCATACGTGCACATTGGGAGACATCTTTGTGTTTGTTCTACCATCTGTACACCAGTAATGTGGATAGCTAGTGATGCTTCAACTAAGCTGGAGTGCTTTTCTTCCTTCCTGGTTTGTTCATGTTGTTTTTCTAAAGGGGTAAACAGTCTGGTTTCCACTACAGCTGGCTTTGCTGTGGAGAAATCCAGCTGAAAATCATCCCCCTGACCCCTTGATAAATAATCTTGGGGAATATCAGGGAATTTTACCAAGTTCCCTGACTTTCCCTGTCTGGAATACACCTCTTTAAATTCCATCTATAAACTCCATGACCAGTGGGAACCTAGTGTATCTTTATCCATACTTATTTTCAACACGTACTGATTATTTGTTTTATCTACATCTTATTCTTTGCTGCTTCAACAACCCAGTTTCCCCATGGATATTGTTAAAGTTTCATCTCATCTAATCAAGTTAAATAATTTTCCAAACCAATTGAACTGATACCACTACTTGGTATTAACCATTGCATAGGTGAAAGGTCAGGGGTCAAGGTTGGTGACTTTACCTTCTCATTGTAGGGTTCGTCTCTCAGCACCTCTGGAGCCATCCAGAAAGGAGAGCCCACCACTGACAGCTTCTCCCCTTCAGCTCTGTAAATACCACACACACGCACACACACAAAGTTAGTTAATGATTTCCAGAATAATATTTGACTAGTGTTATCAGTAACATTTTGGCACCTTTGGTCCGTCATAATGAGGAAGTCATCTGTGCCAGAAAATTCCAGAAATATTAGTGGCTTAATGGTGTTTCTGACTGAATATTTTAGTAAGTCTCCTAGTAGCCTGGTTCACTCCTTTTGTCTCTTCTGAAACAGAAATTCTCTTTGCATGCAGGACCTCTACTTTGTGTCAAATTCCAGTTTTTAGTCTACCAGGCTTTGAATGACTGACATCCTTCTTTTCAAAATGCAACACAAAGATTTGAGATAGTGTGTATCCTGAATTTCACTCAATATAAATAGATCTCTCTCATCCTTTCACTCCAGCGGCTTTCTGATCTATTTAGATTTAGATTAGGTGGACTCGGTACATTTCAATCCGTTTTGTATTGAAGCCTAAAACAGCACAGGGTTTCCCAAAAGATTTTACATTTCAAATCTTTGTGGGTAAAGAAGCTTTGTTGTTTCTTTGGCAAATCTCGCCACTCACTGGATTAGAAAAACATTTCTAGGAGCGGCTTCATTTTATGCATTATTCATAAATCATCACACACACACATGCACGTACATACACAAACAAAGATTATCCAAATGATCATTTGCCTAAGCTTGTCCACTCCATTATTGAAGACATTTCAGTAACGGAAAGGAAAGGAAAACGAGCCCCATGCTTAGTTGTGCTGCTGCGGTCTTACAAAACCCAAGCCCTGCCCTGATAGTATCCTCCTGTTATCAAAACACTAAAGTAGAGAATGCCAGTGATACAGCCTGTTGTTAATGTTAGTGCCTGACCCGTGTGTTAATAAATAACCCTGTGCCTGGTATGAGGAGGAGGAACACTTTTAAGTCCCAATATGGAGCTGGGTCACAACAACACTTTTTGCCCCAACTGCTGGCTTTATCCAAGTTTTTTGGGAAGCAAAACTCAGTTAGTGTAGCAACCAGTAATGAGCTATGTGTCTATATCCCATGAGCTATGAGTGCTGGTGAGTTACAAATTGCTTAATAAAAAGTACACAAAACATTGGGCATTCTAGAAATGTAGACAATCCCTCCACCCAGCTGAATAATCACATCCTTGAGTAAAACTCTTGTGACCATTTGAATTTCTATTATTACAACACCTTTCATCATGACTGCTCCACTTGATATTTACTCTAGCAGCACCAGATGTTCGGCTCTGGGCCTTTGAAGACCAGGGGGTTCTTAAGAGTTAATGAGTGGGATTGTTACTGATGTAAACTGAGGGGCAGTACAGCTAAAACAACAACAAGGGCCTAATGGTGGATGCTCACCACAAAATTAGACCTCAGATTAAAAAAGAAAAAAACTATCCAGGCGAACTAAAACATAGATACAAAATACCCATCAGAAAAGGAACTATTTGAGCACTAAAGTTGCCATCGGAGCCACGTATTCAAAAACCAAATGATTTTGTGGGGCTATATTTGGCCAAAATGTTTTGTCTGGGTACACCTTAAGTAATTAGAAGACAGGAATGCTGCTGGAGGACCAGACAGGCTAGATATCCAACCTCAATAATAATGGGATAATGAAAGTAGTCATGATTTAGACACTGACAAGGATCTGAGATTGGCGCTCATTATCTAAAGCAGTGCTTTAATGACAGCAGTGGTCAGAGGAGAACTGCTTACTCATGAGTGGGTATCTTCTCTGCCAGGCCAAAGTCTCCCACCACTGCTGTGTAGCCGTTCTCGTCACATTTGATAAGGCAGTTCTGGGGACACAGAGAGAAACATCCTCATTATCAACGCACAACATCTTTCAGCTGTGGAAGTTGCGCCATTGAGGAATTTAAAGAAACATTTTGTGGCTAAGCAATAATCAGCCAAAACTCTGCTTCCTGGTTGGACTTGTATTTTGCTTGGCAACATTAGCTTATTGTACATTCTATCAGAAAACAATGGGAACTATTTGGGCATTGGGTGAAATTACAGAAAAACGCACCCCCCATGCATTCCCACAATGTTTGGACTCCTCACCCTAAAGAACTATTTGTAAACCTCCTAATATTACTGTTTATTACGTTGCTATTTATTATTACCCAAGCAGTATTTGCACAACCCTGTGTAACTTCACACTTTGCACACTGTGACACTTTTTAGTCTCAGGAATGAAATGTCTATGTTCTCATACTCACAATTTATTTAATGCATCTCATTCTATTCAGCATAACTACTTCATAACACATTAGTCTAATGTATTACTGGACACTCACTACACTTTCCTCTATAGCTGCAACCATACTGTATGTCATGCTGCCGAATGCACATAAATATTGAATGTGTATATGTTTAGTATGTATTGTCTACTGTTGCCATTGTATAAGCTGTGTTGTCACCTTGCCCTTTGGTCTTTGTACTATGCGTCACTATGTACTGCATGCGCTGTCGATATTTCTCTGCACCAATGCCTAACTCATGGCCATTTCTTGTACTTTGTGAATTGAATTCTTATAACTCTTTTTTGATAGATGGATGTGTCAACATGTAGCTCAATCAAAGATGTAATTTCTCAAACAATAGAGTTGGTTACAGTCAGTAGGGAAGTGTGTTAGGAGCGATTGCACACCATGAAAAACAAGACTTATAAAGAAAAAAAGAGGGAAGTTGCCAAGCCAATGATCCATCATAACTGAAACGTGAGTCATAAGCACATGGACTTTGCAGTAATTGGAGGAACACTTTAACTACAAGGCTATGACCACACCACTTAACACCCAATAAACCTACTGTTTACTTGGTTCTTAGGCTTTTCACCTTTTCATGGCCCACCGACATGTTGATCACTGGTCAAATCACAGAACCATAGAAACTCCACTTCAATTTCCCTGTGTAATTGTTTTTATTTTTCCCGTAAAATAGATTTGATAGATTTTAGTAAATCTTCAGCCTATAGTATATGCTTGTTATATTTTTTCTTTTGTTTTCTTGTGGTTGATGTTGCTTTAATTTGCACTAGGCTGACTGTACACAAGGGTATGTTAACATTTTTTTTTGCATGGAGTGTGACCTATTGAATGGATATAAAAAAATACTAAATAAACATTGTTCCTATCTCAGATGACTTCTTGTAATCTAAGACATGTAATGAATATGGGCTTACAGCAGACCGTTTTCTGGCCCCGTCCCCTGTCAGTCCCGGGCCAACATGGCTCTGGGTCAACTTGGAAAACTAGAAGCTGCTTGGGACAGATTATCACATCTGACAATCACACCGTGTTCTTTACAGAGAGGTTAAAAGGCAATGTGGTGGGATGGGATGTGGCACGACAGACAACAACTACACTGTTTGCTATGCCAAGAGCAAGAGCATATGTCAAGAGCAGCTATAAAATGATAAGCCAAACTCCCAAACTGAGAGACAAGACTTCTTAATTAGATCCCAGGGTGAAAAGTCTTAAAAATGTGGGTTTAAGAGTATGGCTAAAGCAGGTCCATATCTCACAGGCTAGTCTGCGTAGCAATATCACATCGCTAACTTCTTCTACTCTGTCTTTAACTACCTGGCAGGGCTTTAGATGAGAGTTTCCTGAATTAAAATAAGAAAATGTAGTCTTACTGCAGAACTTGAGAGACTTGCACCCTACTCCTGCTCTAGTTAAATCGGGACCAGAGGCATGCCTGCAGCTCTTCTTCTAGCCAGTTTCTCGTCTTAAGAACCTATTAACCTATCTAGCTAACCTTGGAGGTGAGGTCCCGGTGGAAGATGCCTTTAGAGTGCAAGTAGGCCAGACCACTGGCGATCTCACAGGCCAGTTTCACCCTGGTGGGCCAGCTGAGGTGTTTGTTGCTGTCCAGAAGCTGCTCCAGGTTACCACCGTTGATGTACTGGAGGCAGAGAGAGGGACACACACAGATAAATAGGTAAATATATTAACAAAACATTAACACACAAACACAGAAATGAATTGATAAATTTAAATTAACAAGGCTCAGCAACTATATGAAGTTGAAGAAAATATACAATATACAATATCAGAGGGAAATAATGTTATAGAATGAAGGAAAGTTGACAATATGCCTAACAAATTATAAGCTACAAATACAATGAAAAAAGGCTGACAATTGTACTTCGCTCTATAGATTCTACAAATTTTGAAATGAAAAATGATTCATACTAAATGCTTTCATGCCAGAAATTGCATTGTAATGCCCTGAATAGCCAAATCCTATGTGGTTCCTACGGGGCTGCATGTGGCCATTTTGTGGTCGCTTGGGCAGATATCAAACCACTTTTTACAAGAAGTAAAGGCAGATGTCTCAAATCAGTTACCGTGACAACTCTATAATCATAGCAGCATCGCCCTCTCTGTTGTCAATGACAGAAACAAAGCAGATAGACTGGCTTACCGATTGACTGACTAACTGGCCAACTGGTACATTGACTGACTGTCTGACTCACTATCTGGCTAAAAATACACTGACACATCGGACAAACCTGAATGGCTGAGTGGTTTACTGGCTACTGAACAGACCAGATAAAATGACTGACTGACAACATTAGAAAAACCAATTGCCTGTCCTGCTGGCTCACAGACTGACTGATTGATGGGCTGGTTATTCAGCTTACAGATCGACTGCCTGCCTGGCTGGCTAGCTGGTGTATTGACCGACCGTATTACTGGCTGGATAAAAAATTTGGCTGACTGCCTGTCTGATTGGCTGATAGAAAGGCTAGTTTCCTAAGTACATGAATGTTGGCCATCATGTAGGCTGAACAGTTGAGAGCCAAGAGGGGGAAATCGGCTCAGTGGGTTTAAAAGTAGCCGGGGTCCTTCACTCAGTCCGTCAGCTTTGATCAACAAGAACTTGTCTGACCCTGCTGCTTGCATGCAAACACAAAGACATGCTAATCCCATGTCACATATCACGAACATGACAGTGGTTAACTAGAGAGAGATGAGATGCGATGATGAGGTGGTCTGGTTTAGCGGTGGTGATTGGTATGAGTGACAGCCGTAGAATTAGGACATGGGGGGCTGGTGGCCTGGGGAGGGGGTCCCTTCTGCCCTCATTTACACTGTTTTTTGAATAAGCTGGGGCTCTACAGGAGTTCTACAATCAGATTAATTACAATTTCTTGCCATTTTTGCATCAGCATGTACTTAAATATAAAACTCTGTTTGAATCGGTCCTTAAAAGGTATCCAGGGTAGTATTTTCTCTAAATGGTCAAGAGAATTGTGATATCAGTTAGCAGGGCTTCTGTATGTTCTATTGACTGACTGAGCTGCCTTTCTACACCAAATTTCATTATTTCCCCTTTTAAATCTGTGATATTCCAGCCGGCTAGTTTCACAGCCCTAGTCACAACATCTCTCCAGAGCACTGGAGTCATAAGTGTTACAAGGGGTTCAGCCTCCTGAGGAAGACAAGACATTAAGACATCAAAAGATACTGATTGAATTTGAAAATCTTCAAAATATTGGATTCTTAAAATGTTTTCTACTGAACAGTGAACAGTCTGCTACTGTTTAGAACAGCCACACAGTGCTCCACACACAGCAAGTAATTTACTCAAAAGTGTAATGGAATGATTTTTCATTCAGCATGGAATTCCGATGGTATCTGAAAGACGGCATCCCTCTATAATTGGTATTTCGTCTGAAGTATCAGAAATAGTATCTCTCCTGAAAAATGGACTTATTAGTGGTATACTGCATTCAGCCCAGTAGAGACTGGAGTTTAGCATCCTGATGAAGACTAGAGGTCTTCAGTACCATGGTCTCACATTTGATCTGTGCTCCTACATTATTTTAGCCTACTACAGCGTTTTCTTAAACCATTTCAGCATGGAACTTGCATAAGAATTCATTATTTTTCTCATTGTACCCACATTAATGACAACATACTAATTTTGATTGAAGATCAAAGTATTCTACCCCATATGAACAAGCTTCAGACCCATTACACTGTGCACAGGGCATCTAAAACCTATGATATTACTACTGTTATATGGGGACAATAAACAGAAGGCTTGGGGATCAATTTTAGCTCCTGATTCATAGTTAAGAAACCAGTGTCTATTATTGTTTAGGACGTATTGGGACAATGCTTTACTGCTATTATTTCTAAATGGTGAAATAGCCTAAATAGTTGAGCTGGGGAAAAGAATATGCGTGCAAAAGTCAAATGGCCCCCAACTAGGGTTGAGCACCCTGCAGCCTTATACCCTCAAATATTCTCTCTCACACACACACACACACACACACACGCACACACATATATGCACCCCAATCCTAGACGCCGTAGAGGATTACACTGTCTTTGTCCAGCAAATTCCTCTGTAGCCCAACAGTTCAACATCTGTTGTCTGCCTGGCTGGGGTCTGGGGGAGAGGGATGCACCAGGGGAAACCTCCACTGGAGACAATTAAAACTCAGACTAATCCAACTTCCTGTCTGGGACACGCAGTATTAGCCAATAGCAGAGAATCCCCATCATACATCTATCCTGTATCTGTCCTCCATTGGTACTGCGGTGACCTGTTTCAGTAGTAGGACTGAGTACATCACAGCATGCATCAACAAAGGTATGCATGAAAATAAATGAAGGAATGACTGCTGAGTCACCAAAATAAAAGTGGCTGTTGGGTAAGTGACTGATATGAGAATAGGAGTCTTAAGACCAGAGTTAAGCAGCTTGATCCTTCCTGCTCTGTCCTGTCCAACTCATTCACTGCCTGACACGGTAACCTACAGTAATCTACAGCCTTGACATCAAACCTACTTACAAAGAGATCACGATTAGCCTAACCAAGCACACAGGAAGACTACGGCCATGATCACATAGGATGCTTTTTTCTCTTGCTCAAATGTAAATGTTTATGTGAGTGTTGCTTGCATTAGAGAGAGCAATAACTCAAAAGAGCATGACATCATTCTTGTTACTATGCAACACAAAGTTTGACAACAACTTGCCAACTATCTAATTAGCGTTAATTAGATTAGATTAGACAGCTTTATTAATCCCCAGTGGGGAAACTCATTTGCCACCAAATCAACTCATACAGACAACAAACAATATAGACATTGCATTCAAAGTACACAACAAATAAATAACACCGTAAAAAGCCATTTGAGACACAATTAACAGCTGAAAGGTGCTATGGATCTAGACCACATCTAAAAGTGTTCATTAAAAAATCTGACCGCTGCTGGAACAAAAGACCTTCTGAGTCATTCAGCAGAACACTGAGGCATCACTAGTCGCTCACTGAATGAGCTTCTGAGTCCGTTAAAAACACTGTGTAATGGATGGCCTTCAAAATACAGAACTGTTTTTAGTTTGGCCCTTGTTGCTGTCTTTTCTACAGTGACCTCAAGTGAGTCTGGGGTAAGGCCAATCACTGAGCCAGCCTTTCTGATCATCTTATTGATCCTGTTTTTATCATCCACAGTGATGCTGCCCCCCCAGCACAGCACAGCATAAAAGAGGACACTAGCTAAGATTCCCTGATAAAAAACATGAAGAAACTTCTTGCTAATATCAAAGGATCTAAGCTTCCTCAAGAAGAATAGTCTTGACTGAGCCTTCTTGAATACAACCTCAGTATTCTTTTTCCAGTTTAATTTACTGTCCAGGTAGACACCAAGATATTTGTAAGACTGGACAATTTCTATCTGCTGACCCTTAATTATCACTGGGAAGACCTCCTCCTTCTTCCTTCTGAAATCAATAATTAACTCTTTGGTCTTCCCAACATTCAGTTTTAAAAAATTTGCATCACACCAGCTGACAAATGATTCGACCTCTCTTTTGTAGGCCAGGTCATTGCCTTGGTTAAGTAAACCCACGAGGGCAGTGCCATCCGAAAACTTTTGGATTTGACAAGACACCTGACTATGCCTATAGTCAGCGGTAAAGAGTGTGAATAAAAAAGGGGATAAAACCGTGCCCTGTGGGGCTCCTGTTTTAGTTAAGATACTGTCAGACAGTTTGTTATCAAGCCTGACAAACTGAGGTCGAGACAAGAGATAATCTAAGACCCAAGCGATAGTTGCGTTGTGCAGTTTAAAATTCATTAATTTGTTAGCTAAAAGGTGTGGTTGAATTGTATTGAAAGCACTAGAAAAATCCAAAAACATAATCCTAACAGAGCTGGCAGTTGTTTCAAGGTGGCTGTAAATGCTGTGAAGCATAAAAGCTTAGCTAACCTGAAGTAACAAAGGGGATGTTGAAAATAAAATTAGATAAGAGAAAGTTAGCTATTCTGAAATGGAGGATGTTGGGAGCATGACATCCTCTTAGGGGGAATGGAGAATGGAGAGTTTTATCATCTCAAGAGTTCAAGAGCTAGATAATGCCTGTTTCAAGGGTTATTTTCCCACTAATGTAATGTGCAGTGCATAGGGCATGTTTTTGACACTGCAGAGAAACAACCTGGCTTCGGTTTGCATGGGGACTGGCATGTATATGAATGTGGATAACATAGAGGGCTATAAAGAACAAAAATTGCCCTGCTACATTGTGTTTCATGTCCTTTTCAGCCTATCGGTTGGACACCCAGCTAAAAACCATGGAGAAAGTGAAACACAGAATCTTTGTTGGCTACTGGGAGCAGCTTCAAACAATAGTGTAATCCTGCCATGGGTCATGACTTACCATTAGCCCAGATTATAATTGCAGTAATGGCCTTTCAAATAAAGTGTGTTAGATTGAAGTTCAGCAGAGACAGAACAGGGCTCAATGGACTAGATCAGTAGCCAAGACCAAGGAGGTTTACTACACCAGAGACCAGGGAGAGAAACTAACACCATCCACATGTTGGTCCATATCTATGGCAGGTAAGTGTTTGCTCTACCAGCCACTGTGGCAGGTAATCCACTTTTGCCCTGGCAAAAGCAAACCATCATTCCGCTCAAGTTTTTCAATATTTATTAAACTCTCAGGGAGCTCTAAGTTTTATTTATTTGTCTATTTATGGACAATTCATGG
The DNA here is from genome assembly GCF_048128805.1 of Centroberyx gerrardi. Lineage (NCBI taxonomy): Eukaryota > Metazoa > Chordata > Actinopteri > Beryciformes > Berycidae > Centroberyx > Centroberyx gerrardi. Next base: position 7,446,661 of record NC_136009.1, read on the forward strand.
AAAATATCAAATTCACAACATATTTGTACATTTTCCTTGCCTAAGGCTTCTGAGCTCCAAAGCAGCGTTTTCTTTGCATGGGACACATGAATGAGCTCAAGTAGCCGTAGCTTTGCCTCTGAAGTTTGTTTTGATGTCTTACAGGGACTTCAAATGCCCATCCCCACATGAAACCTAATCCACTGGTGATGTGCCTGAGCTAAAGCTAGACCTGTTCTAGCATTTCTCTCATTTTGATGAGAGAAATCCACAGACCGGTGCCAGTCTGAGGAATCTTGCTGATGAGTCTTTGGGCAAGTTAGGTGGCAATGACATGGGTTATTTTCTATTTTTATAGCAGCTGTAAAATATATGGGTTCCACCTTCAACATAAGCAGCTCCTGCATGGCCTTTCCTCACCAGTACCTGAGATAAAACTTTCATCAGCTCTTAAGACCTACTATATTCTATATTCACACTCTAAGCTGGAAGTTTTGGACTAGCATAAAAACCAAGGTTGTTGGACGGGTTCTGAATCCAATTTGCTCTCTCAGTATTCATTTTTCCGAGAACATCTATATATAAAGAGAGTCATGATGTTACACTCAGCATCCTGATGGAAAACACAATAAAGTAATGTTGCGACTAATGCTGCAAGGCAACAAAACAGTTCAAATAGAATCCATATCCCTCAATGTCGCAACTCTTCTAGGCTTTGACCATTCCCAGTGCTCACATCACTCACAGACAGTTACTCCAGTCCTAGATAGGATTCAACTAGCAAGTGTCCAGGGGGAGAGAACTCTATTAATCAAATTGTTTTGCTCTGTTTTGTATTTTGGAGTTTCATGTGGATTTGTGTGTGTGTGTGTGTGTGTGTGTGTGTGTGTGTGTGTCTAGAGGTAGCTTGGGGCCACGCAGCAAATTGATACTCCATTTCCTCTGAACACGGCCTCATAGCGGGGGTCAAGTAACAAAACAGCATGGCCCCCGCTACCGGGGTCAGAGCAGTCAGCATGGTCCTGTCATGACACAACAGGATCTGTTTACGCTGCAGCAAGAAAACAAGACCTACCGCAGTGTGTGTGTGTGTGTGTGTGCGTATGTATGTGTTTATGTGTGTAAGTATGTCTTACAATGTGTGGATTCACTTCCTGACAAGAGAACGAAGTGTGCGCGTGTAAGCGTCTTACAATGTGTTCACTATGCAACTGCAGAATGAAGTGTTTGTGTATGCGTCTGTGTGTGTGAAGGCTACAATGTGCGCATTCACTATGCAATAGTATAATGAAGTATGTGTGTGTCTGCCTGGAAGCGTCTATTACAGTGTACACTTTCTTCAACATGGGATGAATTGCATGTTTAGGTGCGTTTGTCTGCATGTACATGCTTGTGTAGATTGCATGCCTACACACAAAGGTGTTTGTGTCTTTGAAAACCAATAGGGAGAGCATTCTGAATTGTTGCTTCAACTGTTTAAGTGTGTGTATGTGTGCACATGTGTAATGTGTGTGCATCTGTCATGTGAGCTTGTGTGTTTGTGTGTGGTGTGTGTGTGAGTACAGTGAGCTCAGCACTGCCAGCCTGTGGCTTGGGACCTCAAACCAAGACAGTGGTGTTATTATCTTTGAATGAAATAGAATTTGGACACCAGGCAGCAGAGGAACAGAGCCAGAAATTTCTCTCTAGCTGATTTTAGCTGATTTCTCAAAAATGTATTCATATTTCCTATGTTCTGAAAATTGAATGACAACAAGCTAATGGTTCTAAACCCACAGCAGGTTTGAAAAGTATCTGTAAAGACTTTATAGTGTGTAACTTGTAGTCATTGGTATTGCTTGAGGTCTCCTGCTATTCCTATCCCTATATAGAGTTATATCAATAGCAAAAATCAGAAAAGATCAGAGCAAAATCCACACAAAAACATAACTTAGATGTGTTTTTCTGCTGGAGAGCTATAGCAAATATTCTGCACACTGCCAAAGTTTATCTACATTATGTTGAATTTAATGTCTAGCTTTTCTCATCTCTCTTCCCTCTATGGTGGGTTTAATCAAGAGAATTAGGCCTGATCATCTGTCCTACTAGCCTTTTCATTAACGGAGTACTGCAGCTTAATATACGGACTGCTCATCAGGCATGTTGCCTGACTAATTAATGATAATCACTACCACAAGGTTAACTGGATCTCAATCTTGATCTCTCTCTCACTCACACACACACACATTCCCACACACGTGCATGCACGCACACAAGTTAAATATAGGTTATGTGCGGCCTGAAAACATTGCTCACTGTAACCCTAATGGCGTATGACTTAACATTTAACATCTCTGTACAATTTTATTAGCTGGCTGTATCAAATTCTCTCCACCACACACACACAGACACACACATAGCCTAAGTATTATGTATCCTAGAGAACATACAGTTCTTTTGGTTTTCCACAATTACAGGCTGCTGTACTACTGTGTTGTGCTCAGGAATGACGTGATGTTCACCTGAAAAACACTCTGGGAAATACTAGGAACACACACACACACGGGTGTATGAGGGTCACATCTGTACACAAGTACACTACCTTTCATTATTAAAGCCACTTTGATCTCACATATCATTGGTTTACACAGAAGCTTTAATCTCAGAGGGTGTGTGTGCGTGTGTTCTCCTACCTCCGTCAGCGCATGAAGCTGGCCCTCTTGAACACACACTCCCATGAACCTGCAAAACAACAAGAGACATGCAAAGTTGAGTTGTTGTTGAACACCGGTATCTCATAACTCTCTGGTTCAATCGTTTGTTAGTTTTTAGTAGGACTGAATTAACAATATATGTATATCTTTCAAACCACATCAAAAGGTATTGTAGACTTAAGACTAAACTTAAAAATATGCACATTTTGTAACTGCTATATCTGTCAAAAGTATTACAACAGGATATTTATTATATTATCCATATAGTGAAGTTTTCAGAGACTTATCCATTTTCATACCAATGGTTATGAACAGCATGGGACACAATAAAATGTAATGAAGTTCCAAATTAGAGCATTATCACAGGGAGTTTTATGATATTTGCATTGTCATCACAATCTAAAAAGAGTAAAAAAAAGAAGTAGTAGAGTAAAAAATAAAGACAAATCCTACACAGACATTCTAGATTCTTTAATTCTTTCTTAAAATCAGTTTCTCTTCCTACCGGCTTGGATTACATTAAACAAAAACTTTTGGTGGAGGTTAAAATAGCCAAAATGGAAATGATTTTAAATGTCTAAAATGCACAGCACTTCACAACAAACCGCAGGCTTGGCTTTTTCTGTCATGAGTAAACAAATGATGCGGGAAGAATAGTTAGGAAAAGGTAGGAAAAGGTTAAATATTCCCCACTCGGGCAGGCATGACCAGACAAGCGATCCCAGCAAGACCCATCATTTAGCAGGAGGGGAATAACAGCTCAGACGCTTTACCTGCATTCCTTCCATTTCTCTCCTATCTCTACCCGTCCCCCTGTCCTCTACCTGTCTGTCCCTCTCCCTCTCTCCAAACACTGATCTTCTTCAGTGCTCTTTCAATTGTGTGTGTTCCGTCCATCGCTCGGGGGCACTGTATATCAGCACTGTCTGCTGTCTCCAAATTATCAGGAACTGAGAAACACAGCTTTGTTTTCAGCTTGATGACAATGCATTTTTGAGTTTAGCTAATGGATTTTGAAAGGGCTGCATAAGCCCAAGAGGTCGGAGAATATCCTCAACCCGCAGAGGACCATGTAATCCTTCAACTGAAGTGAAAACATGAAAAATCACTAAAAATGGAGTTACGGGGTCTGCACACAGCAATAGCAGTGTGTGTGTGTGTGTATACAGAACAAGATTTGAGCCAGTTTTGTTCACAACCAGCGTTGAAGCCCTCATAGCTCTGGAAGCAATGAAAAGGTCAACTTTGTGGGTTCTCGTTGGATTTTAACTAACAATGACCCCCTCAGTGTCTGCTTGTTAACACACAGACACACAGACACACACACACACACACACACACACACAATCCACTGGGCATGGCCAACAAAGATGGCATTGTAAAAGATACTGTGCATGTGTTTGCAAGCACACGCGCACACACAGACATACACATGCATATACGTGCATGCTCATGCACACACACACACACACACGCACGCACACACACGCGCACACACACACACACACACACACACACACACACACTCCCACCCATGAGCCTAGAACAGAATGTGAACTTGACATGACTTGATGATTGCAAAAATGAATAACTGTGCCATTCTGGGGCGTCGTAGAGAATGTATTTGAAAGTACATGGGTTTGGATTTATTCTCATTTATGCTATGTTGGCATAGTTCTTTTTGTTTTGTTTTTATCTACTTTTCCTTTCTCTGTCCCCAAGACTAGTAAAATGAGGGGAAAGACTGTCACTTTTGCCTTAACACCTGACTAATAAAGCAAACAGACGTTTTAAGAAGAGAGTTAAAGGAGAGGCCCAAGTAGTCCTTTCCTTCCAGTGGGTGTGCATGTTGTTGCTGCTTCAGGGCATGTTCATAATGCTATGCATTTTGGAAGAAAAAACACTGCCTTAGGCTGCATTTAATGCTTATAATAGAAAAAAAGTGGTTTGTACGCCATGCACTTGCAACAGCAAGTTGCAGGTGACGGAAGGCGGCGCTTTTGGTTTACATCATATAATAGTGCAAGGTTACAATAGATAGACACATGTTGCATGGAGCACTGGTTTACTCTTGGAGTAGTTTGGTTGACCAAAGCGACAACTGCCTGTGCTGGCTTTGGCGATTGAGGCAGAGGACTCAGTCAGTCGCTGTCTACGCAGCGTGAAATCCCACCTCTGCTTTGTTGTGACTGCTTGGATGAGGTCTATATAATGTGTGCTCCTCTGAAAGATTGAACCTTTCTCAGCTTTAGTTTTTTCCTAAATGGACCTTTTCCGTCTGCCTTGTGGCCGCTCCCCATTTTGTAAAAAGTAAAAAAAGTGGAGAAGGGTGAACACGCCCTTGGAGAAAAACAAACAAACAATCAAAAAAAAACTAGCAGAGGATAGTGTCACCACAGAACAGAGCTAGGGCTAAGGGGCTTACACATTGCCATGTGTTTCTCATTTAGTACGACAAATCATTGACCAGATTCTCTAAAAGAATGATTGTGTTTCATAGTCCAGTCTTATTTGCTTGTGACAAAAAAGTATCCTCTCCTCGCTTTTCCCCTCTAGGCTACTGCCACACAACTCTAACAGGAGCTGGCAGTTCAGAAAATCCATTGTTAATAGGCTCTCTGTTTGACCCGGTTTCTGGCCAACACCAGAGCAAACAGGCCACAACCACAGAGTCCAGAGCAAGTGTGAGGAGAGAGAGGTAGAGCAGAACAACAGCGTGAGAGAAAATATTTCAACTGAAGGTTGCAGGTGTTAGAGGTAGGCTCCATAAAAGCTTTCTTTGAAAAAAAAAAATGACCAAAAAAACGGTGCAATGTCATTCTGTGGAAACAAAGAGGATTAGCGGTTACTCGGTTACCTAAACTCGCCACACAACAATATAATCGTATTTGTGAATTGATGACAGCAGGCCCATTCCAAGTTATTAATGACATCTTATTGTTGAAGTTGTTGTATAATGGCTTGCACTGCACTGATACATAACAGGCCTTTTGGATTAAGCCTGAAAAGAGACTACAAGTATTTAATCAGCAACAATATAATAACCAGTTTCTTCTTCTTGCACTTGAGCGAATCATGGTTTCCAAAGTTGTCCTGATGTTGCATAATGATGCAATAATCAACTAATGGAATAATTAACTAGCAGCGCCTATGCCTGAAAATATATATGTTGCTAACATATGCAACATGCTAGTTGTATTATATCATCTTTTGCAGTTGGCTAGTGAAAGTTTGTTCTCTATTTGGACTTCTGTCAACATGTTATTTTGCCTCTTTATTAGCTATAATAAGAGTTTATAGTAGTGTTTCTGAAACTATGGGTCCCTGGCTGGCTTCTGATGGTTCTGCCCCATGTGATAACACATGCTTTGTTCCCAGGGTGAGACGAAATCCACCCATTTTTCATCTCAGGCTGAAAAAGTTTATTAACCGCCTGGGTTATAGCAATTGTTTATCTAGTTACCAACCGGAGTATGTTAGGATGTGAAAGTCGGTTCATCAGCTGGACCTCTCTCAACATGTTAGCTCTGTTGCTGCTGAGCTTGTTCATCTTCAGAGCCATCACCTGGTCTGAAGCTCGATGACGCACCTGCAAAACAGACAGACGACACTCAAACTTCAACATGGTGCATATGCAAACATCAGCCAACCAAGCAAACAATGGCTGATTCCCAATATCTGGACTATATTCACACTACATTCAGCTGGCAGCAAAGGCTGGGCTAGGAAATTGGAAAAAAAATGCTTTGTTATGCTGTACAGTAACACAACATTTTAATAATTTTTCATCACTGGTCACCACTGGTAGCTTGAAACACTGCTCTTCTATAATGATCCCTTGTAAGTAAAAGACCCGTCTCGTGCAGCAAGAAAACAGAGGAAGCAGAAAGGGGAGGTTAGAACAAGAGAAGTGAAATGAGGTCAGTCACCAGTCACCATGTCAGGGTAGATGTGTCAGTCTAGGGCTGCACAATCAATTGTTTTTAACAGTACATTGCAATTTTAGTTTAGTTTCATTGCAAATTTAGCTTTAGAGAAGTCATAATTGTTGAACATTGCCATAACAGCAATACTGAAACATTTAATTTCTTAGAATGCATGCTGAAGTTGAAAACAGCCATGTCTCTTTCAAATACTCAACTATAGCTTGATAATACTGGACAAGTGTCTCATTTACATGATTGGCACAGAATTTAAAAGCAAATGTGGGTGGATGGGTGTGTGTGGAGGAGGGAGGCTGAAAAAAAGACACTCCTGAAATGTAGATATGGGAAGAGTGTTACATCCCTGCCGAGTCGACTAAGAATAAGCACTGAATAAGTGTTTAGGAATATAATACAGTTCAAAGAGTTTAATTACTATTAATTCCAACGACATTTGTTTTCCCCAAATTATCTGCACTCCACAGTGTTTGCCCCAACATTTTATTATTGGCAGGGAAGAAAAGCCTCTGTAACAACACTTAGACCATGGCACACTAAAAGTCTCCATTTAAACAAATACAAATCAAATGTTTTAGGACTGTTGGCTGTTGGCTCTTTAAGTCAGGGCAACCCACCCCATATGTCAATTCATTGTCCCTATTTCATATCAGTCTTTGAAGCGAAAGTGACCAATGAACACCTACACCACAAGTTGCAGGGGAACCACAATGTAGCGACCGGTACCTGTCTGTCATGCGACCGGTACCTGTCTGTCATGCGAGCAAGAGTTTGGGTTTCTTCTAAGAACACACACACACAAATGAACACGTACGCACACAAATAGGAAATATCAACCTGCAAACCACAGAAGCCAGTGAGTCAAAATACTGAGCTGCTGCAGACCGATGTATCTCCCTACATCTGCTAACTCACTTCCTGACACTGAAATACAGCAGAGGCATATTCAGACCACGATGCAGGGTTTCATCTGGTGGTTTTGAAAAGGCTAGGCGAGGACCCCGGTCTCTACAAGCAGACAGCAGCCATCAGCAACAAAGAGACTATCTGAACACAATCAGGAGCTCTAGACATAAAACTTCAGGAAATCAATCAGAAGCATCATACATGGAAAATAGGGCTGCACGATTACAGCCAAAATGATAATAATCCCCAAATTTATAATAATATATTATTTTGCTAGATATTGAGATCACTTCATCACATTATTAATCATGATGACTAGTCTTGATAATTTGAGGATCTCATTTATTTTACTGCACTTTTGGCATCTTAAATCAGCATCTTGACCATTTTCAACTACAGCGGACATTCTAAATGAAATGAGAGGTTTGCTGATATGCAAATATTTTCTGATTAATTGTGGAAACCAAAATGATGATATACGATTAGACATGACTAATTGCGCAGCACTAGATAGAACATATTGGATAGTTCAGATTTCCCTTGAGCAACCATTGTAAGTGTACACAGGCGACATCACGGCCAGTGTCACGTACAGCAGGGATGGGAATTGACAGATGGAACAAAATCAATGTGGGTAACATAGGGGGCCACGAGGAACGAAAGTCAATACCGAATACCATTATTTGTTGTTGCCGATATTGATATTTGGAGACATCTAGGCTCACTAAGGAGTGAAAATATAATCAACATCATCAATATCAGACTAGTGAGTAGAGAAATCAAAAAGGAAGTTGGAACTTGTGTTTTGATCCAGATTAGGGAAGTTATTGGTTCTGCAAAGGCACTGGATCAGCCAAATTCCCTGTGCATGATTCTTACACACACACACACACACACACACACACACACGCACACACACATGCACACACACATGCACACACACATACACTTACTCTGTTCAAGTTCAAGGGAAGGGGCCTGGCTGTAATAGCTAACAGTCTTCACCGCAGGACAGCAGAAACAACAGATGGCCACTCCTCTTTGGGCCGCCTCCCCCCCTTCCCTCTATCCTCCTCCTCCTCCTCCCCCCTATTCTTCTCTATTCACATCCCCCCATCTCCATTTATTCCTCATCCCCCTCTTTCTCCTCCTCGCCCCACACTATGCTCTCCAACAAACCCTCATCTCCAATCTTCATCTTCCCCAACAGTCTCCCCCTTTCTCCTCTTTCCCCCCCATCTTTCTCAGCCCCCTCCTGATATCTCCTCTCTTTCCCATCGCACATTTCAAGCAAACCTCCCAATCTCCTTCAAACCCTTTCTCCCTCATCTCCTCCTCCTCCTAACCCACGCTCTAGCAAGCCCACCACTTGATCGCCCTCTCCTCCAAAACCCCTCTTCTCCTCTGCATCCCTAGTCTACCCTAAAACCTCCTCTCAACCTCCACCTCTCCCACCATCCCTTTCTCCGCCTTCTCATCCCCATCGCTGTTCACCTCTCCTTGTCTCCAAGCTTACCATCGTTCCTCTCCCACCTCCTCTCCTTCATTCCCACCTCCTCTTCTCTCTCTACCTACGCAGTCCTCTCTCCCATCACTACTGAGAGAAAAAAGGATAACGATAGAGAGAGAGAGAGAAACCAGCTTGTGTCAAACAAAGGCCTATCTGGCTGCCACAGCACGACCACTCCACCTACAATCTGCTCAGCTATTAGCTTGGGTTGTAGCTGTCTCCTCCTCTCCTCCGCTACTGCTGTTGCCTTTTATCCTTCAGCTACCGTTCCTATCCAGTCTAGCAGCTTAGACTAGGTGTAGCAGAATAATAATAGTGGAATAACAGTAAGTCACCATTCATGTAGAGCAGCTTCTAATATCCACAAACAGGAGACATAAATCCCCACTGAATCCCCTTTAATGCCAGGAACCTGGTATTTAAAATCAGGGTCAATATTTAACAAGTGTCTGTAAGAGTGCCCATCGGCACTGAGACAGCAATTCATGAATTATCATAATATTAACACGATAAAATGTCTAATCAAAGCGGCTGCAGCAAATAGATGAGCAACTCTGTGCAATGACTTGCATTTTTTTTTTTTTAAAATCAATCCTTGCACCATCGAAAGTCAGCATCGTAAATCCCACAAAGTCACTTACATTTTTTTCAATAAATGCCATTGCAAAAACCGATCATCATTTGTTTCAATTGAAACAAAATCATGGTTGGAGTGCTCTTAAATATAAATAAATAAAACCCTGAAACTGCCTTTTGAAGCTTTGGGCTTTGAAGAATATGTCATCGTCCTCTGAAAAGGGAATGAAATGAGCTGGCTATTTTATTAGAAGATTTTAATTTGCACATTTATTTTAGTTTGATACATTTAAATAAGCAACAGGTTTGCTCAGTGTTATTATTGGACCCTGCGGATCTATGAACGTTTCACTTTCCAAAAATGCCTGCAGCTAGCCACAAAGCCTGCATTAGCTTCAGCTGAGACGTCAGCTAAATATGAAAAGTGACAGAAGAGGCAGAATATATAATAGTGCAGATGCAGTCCTAGCCTAGACTGAGGCACTGGGGATCATGAAACAAGCTGAGAGACACAATGGAAATTGAATGTTAAGCAGGCTAAACAAATCCATGAGTCCAAACTAACAAAGAGCATTGTACTATCTACTACAAGTAGATGTACCACAGATGACACAGCTATATAGCTGTAGGCTACCTCCACCTTCAATTCCAATATATTCTTTTAGGTATTCTTCGTACACTACCTATTCAAATGCTGACTGAAAGCTACAAATGGCAAATGAAGTTGAACTTGGATCAAGATCCCCTAAACCCCACTAGGCCTGGAAGCTAATTAGGCTATTTCCCCTTAGACTAGAGTAGGAGACCACAGACAACCCTTCCCCCATACTTGTCAACTTTATTCTGTGTCTTAACCCTTTACACACAATACTGAAAGAGGGGGTCTGTCTCACATATATACAGCGGTGTGCACAAGCTCACATACATGGACGAGCACACACACACACACACACACACACACACACACACACACACACAAGCTCTGAATAAAGCCCAGACAAGCACTTAACCTTCTCTACCCCAGTCACAATAAGCCCACTGAGAAAGAAATACTATCATTCAATCAAGGCAAGGATTATTTAGGCTATTTTACACAAAGAAGTGCAACTCAACTTGAAGTCCTTCCGCACTTCTCATCTAAACCAAACAGAGCCATGCCAAAACTTCACGCTGTCGTGGGTTAGCCTTGATGTTATAACTGAAATAAAAGGAGATAAAGGAAAAATAAATTTCTCCACTGACTGGATGTTGATAAGGAGACATTTATTGGGCATAGTCAAAGTCAAACTCATCACACTGAACATGTCTGTGTAACTGCCATTCACATGCCCTGAGGGGATGAAGTAATAGGGTTAACAAACCCCTTAATAGACTGCTCTCTTTGAAGTGAATGCAGTCTAACTTGACCTCAAAGTGTCAGGGAAAGAGTAGCAAGCGCAGACTAGGTTAGCTCAGAAATGATCGCTATCTTCGGACCACCAAGCACATCAGCTTGAGATGTTTGACTCAAATGGAAAATGACTCTGACTCTTGTACCCTAAGCTTAACCATAGCACACAAGGCATAGAACACTAGCATGACTTTTGTCACGTACTAGGGCAAAAGAAATCAATCACGGGAGGTCATGTGAGTATCTGTGTTCTGAGGGCCTGTTTGACCCATTACAAAACACCCTGGATGGATGGAGGAATTGACAGAAAATGAGATTGGGCAGAAGATAGAGGGAGAAAAGGAAGTGATGGAAATTGTCAGAATGAAGTGAAGGAGGGAAGGAGCAAGCAAAAGAAGGTCAGAATAAGGGCAGAAAAGGATCCCAGAAAAGAGAAGAGAAAATAAAAACAAGCTGTAGGGAGGGTAGAGAAAAAGCTTGCTTTCCTCAACGAGTGACTCAAGCAAACCTTATCTAAACCCACCTTGTAGACCTCAGAGAAGAACCCAGAGCCGATCCACTCGCAGCTGAAGTCGTCGAGGCGTGTCAGACAGGAGAAGGCACTGATGAGGGCTCTGTAGGAGGATGGCCACACCCTGCCCACCTGGGGAGGACAGGAAAACACTCGTATCAAAAGATAAGGACTAAGCATTTATCTGATGGATGCTCTGAAGGACCATGGCCACACTTTCTTATAACATACAAAAGCTTATGAAGCATCGTGCATTTACACTACACCTGGGTTTTATGTGTTTTTGCTTTATCAGAATACAATACAATCACCCAGCATGCATGTTACAGCCAGGTATAAAAAAAGATCTGCAGGTGCTCTTTGGGGAACAGGCATACTATACAGTCAAGAGGCTTTGCAGTCAAGTCTTAGCTTGTAAAGCAAGTAATAAAAAAAATAACAAATTAAGAACAGTCTGTAATGCCAGTTAGATTGAACTATATGCCAACCAATTTTGCAAGTGAAATGAACATGAAAATGACTACAACTGTAGTCGTATTAGTATAGGACTGTATGGCTGGGCTGATTTCACAATGCACCAAGAAACTTCAACAACTTCTCAAACTGAATTCAGGGCTTTCAATGCTTTAATGAATTGTATGCAAGACCTTGAGTTTAGATAAGACAATTTAAAGACATTTTAAGACCTGCCGACACCATTTTTAATCTGTTATCAGGGTTCCTACATTCCATTTCCAGGCATTTCTTGACTGGATTGGTTAGCTTTGGTTGGTGTTCAATATTTGCTAATGGTGACTGGGCAGTATGACTAAACTAGGCCATAATCACTCTCTAGCATAAGACTTTTCTTCACAACAACAAAATCACAGCATGTGAAATGGTAATGGCATTTCAGCAACAGAAAATGTGTAATCATAGGCCTATGTGCTTTAGAACTCAACATTGTTTTTCTGTACTTTACTCAAAACTTGCTTGAATAATTCCCAAGCTATCAAGACCTGGAAATTATCAAATTAATTGTCCATACTGTTCCAGACTTTCAAGAACCGCATATGAACCCTGTATCAGTATGTAGCACCCATGTGAAATGCAGCCTACCACTAAAAACATAGAAATAAGGCTGACCTGTGAGGGCGGGGCCATGCCCATCTCTCCGGCCCCTCCCCCTCCGATGCAGTCTCTGTCATCGTGGAGACGGTCGGGTCTCATGGGGAACCCAGCGATGGAGTTGCGTTTATTCCGGTCCATGGTGATTTGGATGGTGGCGGTACCAGTGATGGTGGCAGATTCTTTCACTGGTTTACCTGGTTTATCTCCATTAGTTACCACCAAAGGTAGAAACTACTCGTCCTTGGGCTCCTAAAATGGGGAGAGTGAGCAGCAGCTGAACCCTCGGGCACCTCAGGTTTGGGTTCTTACACCCAAGCCAAGCAGAGTTGGTCAATCCCATAGACCAGTGTTTATTATTAAACTATGGGTAGGGGCCCTAAAGGTAACATGGGTCTTTTTCTGTTAGGTCCCCACATGACAAGAGTAATAGATTGTTTTAATGATGCCAAGGGTCCCAGGGCGGCACAGAATTTACTCACTTTGTGTCCTGGGTGAAAATATGCCACATACATAGACTTCAATTTAAAATTATGGTTAGTGCTCCCCCAGTGACAAAACCCTGGCTGAATACAAGATGTCCCCTAGTAGTCGTATTCCTCACTGCTGGTAACTGTGTGGGGGAGTCCACCATGATGAGAAGGCTTTCACATCTTTGATAGGTGTGTGGCAATTTGGAGACCTGGGGAAGGAAAAGAGAAAAATGAACAGAGGGCATTTCAGAGGTTTCATTCATATTAAGGTGAGTGTGGGGGGGAGGTGGAGGTCTGTTTTTCATATACAATACTCCTACTATTTGTGCCAGCAAGGTCAGACACCCAACAGACACAACATGTGGGTATTTGTCTCTGTGGATCCTACTCCTGTCTCCTGGATGGATATATAACACTTGACAGTGACCAGATTCACTCCTGCTAAAAAAAAACCTTTCTGTCATGCTGTTCTTGAAAGATTCTGCCACTTAACAGCATTTGTAGTTCAAGAAACCCAGTAGAATGGGACTGGGTCTTGCCTTCAGATGGATGAGACCAGCCTCGTTCTCAACAAGCCAAGATGTAATGGCTGTAATAGGGGCCGATTGTCCAATTATGGGAGATTAGCCAAGGAATAGTTCAGGTCCTGGACCTTTCTGCCATCCAAAACAAAATCAGCAGGGTACAAAGGGGACAGGGAAGGAAGTCTGTGACTAAGGGTCATTTTTACACTAGTAAACAATGTGGCTTTTCACGTCTGGCTTTTAGGAATACTTAAAAGCTGGAGGGAGCTTTCTTTGGTTATGTAAACATGTTGAACCTGGTTTTGAATCTTACTTGCTTTGGCCAAATGCGATGGAGAGCAAAGTGGAGTAAAGCTAGATTCTATAGGCTAAACTATATTTACGCCCATTGGCACTGGAGAGGAAATCTCTCTTCAATTTTACTCTTAAGCCATATGCGAAAAGCCATTTTTTACTTGAGTAATTACACCCCAAGACTGAGCCTCTCTGACATAATTTTTAAGATAATGGGAGAAGAAGCCTTTGATTGAGATTATGACTGAGTGGAGAGGAATGACCTCTCACACTGAACTAAAGCTTTGAAGTTCCTAATGGCCGACTGACCACCAGCTAGTAAAGACAAGCCCCTAGATGGCCCTACCAGCCGGGCAGAAGTTAAGATTTCTCCTTCTCGATTTTCACACTGTGAAAGCCTCAATTCATTTTTTGAGTATCAATATGTGTAGGCAAGCACAGACAATTAAAGCATAGAACTTCATGATGTAGAGTAATCTGCTACAACTTTCAGCTCAAAATACAGGTCCATTTGTGCTTCACCAAGTAAACAAAGCCAGTGTTGAGGCGACAGTGGCTCAACACAGGTCCCCAACTCCAATTCTAGATTGAGTATTTTACCTACTGGCCCAAACTGACCCAAATTGAATATGATGATGCATGTCATTTGACCCACCTTATTAGACACTCATATGTCATAGTCAGGAGCACTGGGACTTTCCTGTTCCATGGCCTATTCAACAATCTGCTTCACGATACTCCAAAATGAAACCAAGTTCAGAGCAGACACCTTAAGATGGTTTAACGCACCACTTGATGTGTTCTGGTCACACTGGGCAACTGAAAACAATTTACACATTCACAATAACATGCATCTGGAACTTCCAGAGTATCTCTCTGCCTTTGCCCTAAACTTTAAATCCACTTGTCACTTGATAACTGAACAGATTTGTCTTCGCTCTTTTGTTTTTAGCTTTGGTAGTTTATTTAGTCCACATAGACCTTGACCAAATAATAATCTCCCACACTAGGCTATGCACAAAGTCACAAACCATAAACAACAATCATAAAATGTATGCTGTCACATTCAAGGCTGTAAAGTCTGACAACATGTACCCTGTGACAATTTTATCCCTTCACACACTCTCACACACACACTCACACTCACACACATACTCACACACACACACACACACACACACACACACACACACAGCATTACTGCATTGCCATCATACAGGTGTGATTTGGAGTTAGTCACGCACCCATTGTAATCAGGAATTTACAAAGTGTGGACACAGACCACAGTGTGCATATTTTAAGCAAAATATATAGGCCTAAATGGGGAGTAGCAACAAGGGATGTGGATACAGATTTAAATACATTAAGGAGAAACACAAAAGACATTCTTAGGCCCAGTGTGAACACAGAGATGATGTCTCATGAGATCAGATCCCAAAAACAGCATTAAGATGACAAGTGCAACTGAGGTCTGAGACAGCAAGTTTCTGTCTTGGTCCTTTAGCATTACATCACAGACACTAGACTCTTCCAGAGTTAGACCTACTGGACAACTTCTGAGATCATTCTCTGTCCCAGCCACGACCTTAAAAGGATTTTCATCCCCCTCTTTTTTTTTTCTCTTTAATGACGCCTCATTCTCTGCCTTTTTGAAATGGTACAACAGTAATAAAACTCCCTGTGCCAAGAAAAATGTAGGTCACAAGTACCAGGCCTAAGCTTTCCTATCCGATTTCAGTAGCTTTTGCATCCAAGCCTGGAACAGGCATACACATTTCATCTGTCACAGTATCTGGGAAGATGAGAGTAAGCCAGCAAGTAAAATATAAATTCTCACTTCCTTCGATTCAAAACAGCTAGCAGCAAGAGAGAACGGATGCTGTGTCCACACACACCCACATTAGTGGTCAGCATAGGCCTTCTGTACACAAGCAAAAACTGACTAAACACAAACTACCCACATTTACTAACATTTCAGTCTTGCACATGAAATTACAAAGCCAGGCCTGTGTTATTCTACAAGCCACTGTGGGTGGGTAAAACCAACCATCATTTAGGATGATCTTCCCCACCAAAACTTTTAGGTGGCACACTTGACCACCTAAAGAAATTGTACTCCCACTTCGAGGGCAAACATACAAAACTTCCCTCCACTTAAAGAGCAAATATGAAAATCTTCCTTCCTCTTCTAGGGCAAATATGAAAAAAATAAACAGCATTACTAATAGGGCAAATAGTCCTAGCCACATACTGTAAAATGTAAACTGTTATATCATCAAAAATAAAAACCTGTGATGTTTTTTGGTCATATCATCCAGTCCTATGGAATATGCAGCTATTTTATAACTTCTATGAACTATGCTGTTGCACTTATGCTGGAATCTCCTCCTTGATGCAAGTGATTAGATGAAAAAATAGACTAGGCTAGAGTGTTCATTACTATATTTGTTTCCAAACCATCCCCTGTTGCCTACATATCCAAAGGCATACATTTAACACACCACAGTAAAGGGACCTAGAATGGAAAGAGGGAGGAATTTAAAAGGGCAGACTTTTTTTGGTCTGTAAAATGTGGCCTAGTGCTACTCCAAAACAGATGGGACATTCCCAAAGTAGCCTAGGGCCAAATCTTTTAACAGTAGTTTAGGGGCCTGAACACCATCCAGCTGTGCCCCTGTGGATTACAGGCTAATAGAAAATGTCAATAGTAAATCAAACCCTAAGTGACTTTGTGATGATGGGTTGCAAAAGGGGGTGAGAGTGTGTGTGAGAGAGATAGATGATGAGAGTGTATGTTAGTGTGTGTGTGTGTGTGTGTGTGTGTGTGTGTGTGTGTGAGTGAGTGAGTGAGAGAGAGAGAGGATGAATGTGTGTATGTTCATGGAGAGTGACAAAGGTCTGTGTACATCATGAAGAGAAAAGCAACAAATGGCGTTTTTACTGTCTTATCAATCTTCATCCCACCATCCCTCCTACTTAGATCAATTTTCTTTCCACTATGTCAACTCATAGACAGACATAGTCTTACCAGGTATCAAAATATGTAAAAAGTCAACTACTATGTTTAGTTAAAAAAACAACAACAATTACAAACAGATTATGGTCTATTTGTTAACTGTTGATGAAAACATCTCAAAACAACTTTCAGTGTCTTGGAGTTATCTCCTGCCCCTTCTCCTTTGGGCCATAGAGCTAGCGGAGAGCTAGGTTAATGCTGAAAACTAACCCAAACCCTCACTAACACAGCAACATATGTATGTTAGGTCACATTCAGCCAAACTGAATAGCTCTCTCTTATCTGACCACAATCTATTGTGGTAAACTGCCATGATATCTGAGCCGCTGCATACCTGTCATTCCTCAAGGGTTTAAAGTAATGAACAAGTCTAAGGGGTAGGCACTAGGGAAAAAAAACTGCCCGTGATGTGTATGATACAGACAGCAAATGAGCAAATAACCCCAAAGGAGTTTGATACAAGAAGTCTTATTAACTAGATAATCATGTAGAATGATTAGGCAGATGAACGTCTAATTTGTTGATAACATGTTATATATATCGAAGGGCTTGAATGCTGCGGTGCACGCCAGCCAGGTGGAAAATGTAAACACAAACAGGCAGGCTTAGCTTTGGCTCTTCATAAAAGTTCAGTTGTCTTACCTGTTTGTTTTTCATAAAGATGATTATTCGGCAAGGAGCAGTTGATAATTTGACAGTTCAGGCTGTGTTCCATGCCATTCCGTGGAGGCATCTGTCGAAAACGATCCGCTAAGCCCGAACCAGCTAAGTTGATAACCTAGCTAGCTTACAGACTGGCTGAGTGGCTAACGTTAGTTTGTCAACAAAACTCAAGCTAACCAGAGAGCTAGCAGACGTTAGCCAAATATCTCCCAACAAACAAAACAAGAAGTTTTTCGGTCGTCCAAATATGTCCAAATATGCTAACGTTACATTTACGAAGTGAACTAGAAGTCTCTTTTCTTTTGTTGCAGTTTCTCAAAAAGCCAAAGTGTAACTGTTTTTTTGTCCGCCCGGGATAATATTTCAGGCGTTTGTTGCTGGTTTGACAGCTCCGTCTCTCTGCTCGCTCAGCCGAGTCAACTCCCACTGTGTCCTCGCCCACTTTTGGCTACTAGTTTGACTGACAGTTAATTGCACCAATGGGCAAGGGCTATATTTGGAGCTGCTTTTTCATGTTTGCTGCCTTCAAATGCTGTCGAAAATATCTAAATTTGATTGAGCGCACATCTACGACTCAACAAAACACAACTGGGAAACTCTGTTATACTCTAATATACTCTATATATACACTCGAACTATTTTCCATTTGTTATTGAAAGATCCAAGTACAAAATCGTATTAAAATAATTTAAACCATAAGAAATGCCAATGCAAAGACAGATAAACTTACAAAAAAATATTTGAAACAAATAAAAGGACAGAACATTTAAATGGCTATTATACTAGCTTACATTAGATAGACTTTTTATTGCTGTGTAATTTTAAAGATGCCAGGAATGCCAATTTCAGAGTTTTCTAGTTGCCTAGATGTGACGTTTAGGGGTCAGAGAACATGTAAGCCTCGACAAGCCTTGTGATGGTAAAAGTGATATGTGTCTGGGATTCAACATAAATGATTACTATAGTTGTAGATTTCTATTTTCAATATTTATTAACATATGACTTAGAAATTAATTAAAACTTGAATTACATGGGCATCCTGGTGGCACAGTGGTCTGAGACTAAAAAAGACGAAATAAAAGCTTACGAGGAGCACTTGAAGGCAGCGTCTGTTGTGGATATAACTGGCTTTATTCTAACTTTGCACTGTCATTTTTTGATTAAGAATGACTGAAATACAGTGAAATATCTTGGAAATTTAGGCCTATAGACAAAACCTGAGACATTTCATATGCTCAAAATACACCTACACAATATTTGCCAGTTGCAAATTAGTGAAGAAACTTGAAAATGACTACAAACCATAGACCCATAAACCTAATGATTTTTTTTCTTCTATGAAAGAGCAGGCTGCTTTGGCCTCAACTTTTATCTGCTTGCATGGACATTGTGCCTCATCTAGTGGACAAAAGTAGGAAGTACAGCAGCATGACATAGCTGCCCACAGGCGGATAAAGAACATCTTCCTTTGATACATGGGTAAGGTCTAGGCTTGATTCATTACCAGCACTTGTATTTATTCTAGTCCCTCTTCCACCATTCAACAAGTTCTTTCTCATTTATTTCTTACATCACCAGTTCATTCCCTCTATCCTTGTCCCTCCCCAAAGTAATGCCATATATCTTGTCCCTGAACTTGTTCTAACAAACCTAGATCCAGCTTTTTACATGGATTGTAATTGTTAAGAGCAACTTCCCCTCCTCTTGTCCAAGTCTCCACTGCAATATATTCCGGTTCTATTCCCTTTCCCGACACTTGACATGGTATGGTACGACATGGTCCATATCCATATATAAGAAATTCAAAATTTGGACTGAGCCATGTGTCTTGCACACAGATGGTACCGGGTTTATTTGTCATATCTGCAACAAATTGCTTGAACTCCTATCTGTTAGCCAATAAGCTCCGAGCATTCCGTCATAAAATTAGAAACATAATGGCTAATAACCGACACGTTTACTCCTGATTCGAGTATTGAGGTCATTCCTTATTTCTTTCCATGTCAGCCCTTTTGCATCCAAAAGGCACACAGCTGCTTTCACTGTTGTACTCTCTCTGTCTTGGACTCAACCTCTTGGTTCAAGATTCCTTGCCTGGAACTCTCCCATCCCATCACTTTCTTCTCGTTCTTGTTCTTTGTGTTCTACTTCTTCTTCTTCGTGTTCTACTTCTTCGTGTTCCACTTCTTCTTCTTCTTCTTCTTCTTCTTCTTCTTCTTCTTCTTCTTCTTCTTCTTCGTCTTCTTCTCCTTCTTCTTCAAGGTCCTCCTCTACAATTCCCATAGTCTTGATCTCCTCCACATCTAGCACATTGCTGTGTGACCGAACTTTTGACAACAGTTTTGCTCTCCTTTCTTTCGGCCCTTTGTCCTTCTTCTTCTTCTTCTTCTCTCTGTTTGACCACCCATAGTGCCTCTGCATATGAGATCCCGTTTTGCACCTTAGTCTGTTGAACCTCCACCTCGCGTTTCACCATTGGACATCGGCCTTCAGATATCCCAGCAATACTTTCTTTTGGTAATACCTCTCCTTCAAACTCCACCGGGACAGTTTCACCCTCCTTTCTTTCTGATCCCTTTGTCTCTTTACATTCATTACTGACATATCACCTTTTATTTAAACCTTAAGCTGTTCCATTTTAACACTGGAACAGCTGTAATCACGCCTCTGCACCCTCTGGCCTTCTTCTCGCCTTCTCTCACAGTTTTTAATACCTTGTTCTTTCCAACCTATTGCTTTATTCATCTGAGCCTCATCAACGCAGCCTATGAATAGATTCCCATCTCTCAGAACTTTAGCAGATTTGAATTTCTCCAACCTGATTATTCAGTACCTTTGTTAACCTCACTGGACTCATTTGACCGACCCTCAGCGAACCTAAGAATGACTTTATACCATTCTGTCACCTGCTCCTCTCCTTCTCCTCCCTCACTTTCCGTCTCACTTGAACTATACCTCCACCCTTTCTTACCCTTTTCACTCCTCTCTTATCTTTCCCTTTTCCTGGCCAATTGTCGCCCTTTTTCTCTTTCACCTCCTTCTTCCTCATTTTCACTAAAATCCAAGGTGTGTTGTGTCTCACGATGTCAAAGACTGTTATCGTATTTGCATTGTAAAAGTCACTTTGGCTTGACTAAGAAGTGCGATGTCAATCAGTAATCATGTCACTGTCTAGTCTACATCTTCCTTTACTGTTTACATATTGGAAGCAGTGTGACACATTGCGGTACCTTCTACTGTGTCAGGAGTGAACAGAAGGGGCTGAACAATTTTAGTGATCACATCATCGCTTTCCACCTAGTACAGTGATTCTCAAGCTTTTTCATATCAAGGACCCCTAATTTAGTCCACATTAGGGCCACGGACCCCTATTTGATGAGATTTTGTCTCTCGGACCCAAATCTGAGAATATTTTGTATTATTAGATATGATTTTGTTCAGAATTCCTTCACTATCTGTATTGTAAGTAGAGAGATAACTGAAACTATGGCCAAAATAGTCTTTTCTTCTACATTCTCTAATTGTAACTTCTTGTAAATTAAGTAGCCTAATGGTGAAATTTAACACTTCCTCAATTTGCTATGGACCCCCTGGAACCCCCTGAAGAACCCCTGGTGGTTCCCGGACCCCACGTTCAGAACCACTGATCGAGGATATAGGTATCATTTTTTGACGACATCTTAGATGCTCTAGAGACAACCAGCAAACCAGCAAAAGTATCTAAACCATTATTGCATAAAAAGGGAGTTTTCAGCATTGTGAGTGCTCATTTCCAGAATGTAACTTTTACAATGATGCAAATCTGATTCTGACTTGTGTGTCTTTCAGTGAGTGACCTTGAAGATCTTGGTGGCCATGTGGATATTGGAGATTTCTGGCATTCTGTTAGCCAACATATTTTGTTAGCAAAGAGGCTTTGTGAAGAGTAAGTGATGTTTCTGTCTCAAAGGAATTCTCAGGAAGGACTTCAGCGTGTCAAGGATAAGGGGTATGTGTGTATGTGAATGTGTGCACCTTTTGTGTGATCTATATACAATGTGAAATGTGTGTCACAAGGTAGGCTACCATTATTGTAAATGCTTGTGGTCCTGTGTGTTTGGAGAAAAACAAAGCCAAGTAAAGCATTATCATTCTTCTCAGGCTTTCAGTCTACCATGTAGGTGAAGGTAGAAGTAACAGTTAGTAGTTAGTAACACCAGCCTGTCTATGATTTGGCAAATTGTACAAAGATGTATGTGGAACAAGAGGCTTTGATGTTTTTCTTGGTGAATAAAATGCATTTGCAGATAGTGAATATACTTGAAAATAATTGCAAATGTATTGTTTATGCTTTTCAAAACTAATACTTTTTTTTTTTTTAATTCTAGAACAACCAAAATGATAAACATCCAGACAATGAGATCACCATTTGGAGACATGTGTCTAACCAGAGACAGTCTCCTAACCTTCTAACAAGGACATGGACTCAGTGCTCCGATATTTAGAGCTCCGATTCAGAGGCAGAAAGTGTGTGTGACGCATAAAGTGTTTATGATATGCTTTTATACTTACAGGTTGGGAATGGCTGCCTCAGATTCTTAAAGGAGAAGGTGGGGATGCAGGTATCACTCAATACTTGCAGCTGCATGTTGAAATGATGACATCCTGCTTTGATCTGAATACATTTAGAACAAATGAACTCCAACAAAACTGCTTTCGTAGTTAATTTGCATGCCCCCCCCCCCCCGTCCCCACCTCCATTCAGGTCTTTAGTACTTATGAACAATAATCATTTCATCTCTCATAACGGATTTGAATATCTTCCAGTAGGTGGATGCAGCTTCAGATATCATCATTGTTCTGCTATGGACCTCAGGCCACTACCTCTCATGTAAGTTTTGCATGCTTACATTAGAAATGAGATGCAGTCAGTTGGAAACCACAAAGGTTGTGTTGCTATTTAAGTTCTAACCAAATCATATAACTCAGAAAGTATGCTGCTCACATCCGTTCCATAACCTGAATAATGAAAGAAACGAATGAAGCAGGCTGGATTCTGCTACTTAAGGGTGTTTATCACAGCTGAGAATCTGTGTCAGGGTCCTGTATTGTTTTTTTTATCTGGTCAAGGTCAAGGGTTCTGGTACATAATCTTACAGGGACAGAACGAGTCACTTTCAGAATTGGAACATTATTTCATCCCAGGCCTCAGACTCGGCAAGAAGGTTATAGCTCATGGGAATTTTTTTTGTTCCAAAGGCTTTTTGGCACAAGGCTTTGTTTCTGAAAGACACATTTTTTTTCAAAATTGGATCTATAACCATCAGGAAAAGCTTGCATATGTGAATGTTCTTCAAATATTTGAAAATAAAAATCTATAGTCTAAATATTGACATGCTATAATATCATCTAAAATATTACAATATTAAATAACCTAATATCATATAATATTCTGTTTTCCTCTTTTTTGTCTCCAGCAAATAGGACCTTTCTCTATTTTTTGTTTTCAGCAAACAGGACCCTTTTCGGCCACAGAAGGCGCGTCTTGGACTGGGGGGCGTGGCTTGGAGTGGGGACGGAAGAGCTGCGTCTATGATAATATGACCGGAAGTTAGGCGATTTCTCCTTCAAATTAAAGGGTAAAATATGTCACTTGCAAACACAGGGCATATTAGTGGAAGCTTATTATCACCATATATGGGGTACAAATGACATTTGCAAAATAACAGAAATTTTATATTCATTTACTACAGATTGCTCCTCAAATACATTCTTTATTTTCACTTATGTTCTTTGTATGACTCCAAAAAACGTTATAGTCATATGTTTTATTTTGCAAAGCTGAAACCGGAACTCCTACTTTTCAATCAGTTTCGCTTGACAATGGTCACCAAGCTCTCGGCGGTCTGCAATTCATTTGTTACCAGCTTCTACGTTACCTGATTTAACGCTGTATAACTTGGCTACCATCCAATTTCACAACAGTCAAATGAACCAAACATTAGAGGACCGAAGCTGATATAATCAAGCACAGAAATGGCAGACGATGAAATAGACTACAATATCGTGTTTCCAGATGCAGTGACATCGGGTGAGCATCTCGGTTTCATTGTAGTTAGCTTGCTTGCTAACGTTATCCAGCCGAGCTAATATGACTTTGCTAGCAATTAGCTTAGCTACTTAGCTTACTCAGACAGCTCTCATATAGTCAGGGCAAACACATTGGCAGCACAGAATAGCGAGCTAGGCTGGAATTGCCTTCTGTTTGTGAGCTGATAATAACAAGGCGTTTTATTGTGTGTCTTCCTTTCAGAGAGACACTGGCAGGGGACAAAGGAGCCAGTTGTCATCCTTTTGGGTTGGGCTGGTTGCAAAGACAAACACCTCTCCAAGTACAGCTCCATCTACAATGAACAGGTTGAAACTAAATAAGACAACACCATAAGCCACATTGCTCTCTCTTGTGTCCCTCTTACCACTGTAGCGTTAACAGTAGGAGCTGTTTAGATCTATCAGCCTCTCACAGGTTAATTCCACTTCTTTTTTTCATTCTTTCTTGATGTCTTTGTTTTTTTCCCTGTAGGGTTGTGTCACCATCCGCTACACGGCCCCCTTGAAGACGGTCTTCATATCGGAGTCCTTCGGCTACAAGGAGCTGAGCAGCACGGCCCTCAAGCTGCTGGAAATCCTCTACGACTACGAGGTGGAGAACAGCCCCATATTCTTCCACATCTTCAGCAACGGTGGCTTCATGCTGTACCGTTACGTCGTAGAGCTCCTGCACAGCGACAAACAGTTCAGCTCCCTGCATGTGATCGGGGCGGTAGTGGACAGCGCCCCGGGTAGTGGGAACGTCCGCGGGGCCCTGCGCGCTCTGAGGGCCACCCTGGGGCCAAAAATCAACCCGGTCCTGAGGTACGTCCTTCTAGCGCTGTTCGCAGTGACTGTTTTCCTGTTGCGAGTGGTGCTGTACCCCGTGACCAAGTACATCCACAAGAACCACTACGACGCCCTGCGGGAGAGGCCGCCCGCCTGGCCCCAGCTCTTCCTGTACTCCAGGGCCGACCAGGTGATCAGGCACGGGGACGTGGAGCTCATGGTGGAGACCCTGCAGCAGAAAGGGCTCCCTGTGGACAGTTTTGACTTTGTTTCCACTCCGCATGTCAGTCATTACCGGGAGTTCTCCGAGCAGTACGCCCAGAAGTGCCGCGATTTCCTGGTGGCCTGCATGAAGGACTCGGAAGGGAGTGAGATGAAAAAGAGACGCCATGTTCAGAATCACTGAAAGGTGGAAACTCACAAGATTCATGCTCTGTTAAGCAGTCCTTCCCAAAATTTAGAATTGGCAAGGAACTGGGGTAGAATGCTTAACTTTGCATCAAATTAGTTCAAGATCTTGGCGGTGATTCTCCAACCCAAAGCACATAATGGGCCAGTTCTACAGACACGGCCTAGGCTTAGGTTTAGTTTCTATTTCAAAGAACTTCTCCATTGAACTAGGCTTAATCCATGTCTGTAAAACCAGCCACATGATACACTGTAATTTATATGCCCTAAAAATGTGTGGCACAAAGGTCTAACCTGCCCTACTCGGATGTATTTGCAACACTACTGTCATGTACTACATGTAAAAAAACAATACAAACATTTGCTGTACACTGGAAAATGGGGACTTAAAGACGTTTAGGATATAAATGGAGCTAATATGGTATTAACTGTTGCTGTGAAATGTGATGGATTGTAGACTAGTTATAGTGATTCTAAAACTGACAAGGCTGGGTATTGAAAAGTGATAAACAGATTTTTCATATCGCTAAATTTTAAAAAGTATTTATGGTTGAATTTTCAAAATCTTTCATTCTTAAAATGGGATCTCATGGGTACTTATAGTGAACGGGCATTTGGGATTAAACAAAGCAACTGTCATGTACGAATATGCATAAATTAAAATGATTAATCATAACTAAATGTGCTTTCTTTCAACATGGAAAGGTCAGCCTTTTGACTGTTTTTCAAGTTTTGGCCAAAAATGGTAGAATACCCAGCCCTAATAAGTGATACAAAATTGATTTATTTCAAGGACAAAAAGTGATTGACGATGAATGTATATGTCCAGCACAACTAATGTGTTCTAACTAATGTGCCTTCAATAAATGAGAATAACCATAGACCAGTGTGTCAGCCTAATTCATTTGAATGGTACTTGGTTTGGTTGCACACCTCATTATTTCAGATGTGGCCGTTTCAGACACATTTAGACTAAATCCCATAGCTTTCCCAAAGGCTTTCTTGGGAAATCGAGAAATCTGATCTTCAATAATTTCTATGACCTTGTGGTTATGTATCAAAACCTATAGGCTATATTGTGTGCAGCAAAATGGATAGAGCATTTCTCTATACAAAACCAGGAACGCGGTCGTACATCTATAAGTGTGAAAAAAAAAAAATTTGAGTCATTTGATGATTGAAAAGATGGTTTGATAGAATAGCTGTCTTTATTGTGATGTCTGGGCTATCTTAAAGCATCGCACTAACATTGCCAAGGTTAGGAGATTCACTCTCACTGGGGCCACTAAAGAGCATTCTTAGCATTCTTGATAGAGTGGAAGATGCATTGTATTTGACCTTTGAGTCTGTGTTCATCTGTGATGAGCTCTGGGTATCCAGCCAAGGCCTTGTTTACACTGCAAAACTGTCAGACTTTTTCATGTGACAGATCAGAATTCCTTGACTTATGACTTGGAAATTACTTGAGACTTGTGACTCGTATGATGACTCGCAAGTTGCAATATTCATTCATATGTATTGCTCATTGTAGTCCGCTCTGTTTCACACTCGCACTCGTTCACACAGCTACAAGCTAGCAGAGTTGATGTTACTTTGGGTAACGTCATCACCTCATCCACATTTTAGGTCTTAGCACATTTTAAAAATGGTCATACAACGGCGGGGGTGGGTCCCAAAGCTCCAAAAATCACTCCTCGTTTCCTCCACAGCCTCGTCCTTTCCTCTGTGACCTGGAAATTGATGTTGGTGCCGCCATGTTGCTTTCTGTTTCAACAGTGGAGGAGATGAGAGAATCCGCTCCTGAAGTCTCCTTCACTAAAGTTGACTCGACTTGAACCTGTCTCTGACTTGACTTGACTCCTTTCACTGCGACTTAGCACTTGGTTGTGAATTGGACCCTATGACTGGTAACTTACTTGTGACTCTTGGAAGGGTGTCTTGGTCCCATCTCTGCTAATATGCATATATGGCCATAGCTTATACAGTATATTCATTCAAAGGGCCGTTTAAAGTCACAAGGAAACAACATACTGGGTTGGGATCATCATGAAATTTCAGTGGGTGGGGAGTTTGTTGTTCCAAAACAGATTACAGGCTGGAAAGTCAGTTTTGAAAGCCAGAAGTCTCAGCATCTGGCGAAGTAATCATTCCATCATTGGTATTGACCAACAACCCTATGGTCATTTTGTGCAAGGGGGCAGTAAAAACCTTACTTATTGCCCCTTTAAAACATACAACATATCATACAACAATCTCTATTGTTTGTCCTCATAAGACAGGTTTGCCCACACGGCCTCTGGTTTGCTTCACTCTTTCACCGAAACCTCTCGTTCCTTCTGCTTCTACCTTTGGCACAAGACAAGGTGTCTATGCCATCTCGTACCCGGAGGCAGAAAAAAACCCGGGCATTTCCCTTCCACTCTCGTCCTCAGACGTCAGGGACTGTTTGAAGAGCGCGGCTCCGAACGGGTCCGGCAGGGATGGTTATTGAATGTCTGTGACTGTCAGATTTGACATTTGGAAGAGCGAGTGGTTGGCATTTGTCTCCGCGCCAGGCCTGGCCTTGGCACTTCATGTATCATTTAGAGCCGCTCGGAGGAAAGGGAGAAAGAGGAAAGTTTACATATCGGCACAGACAGATGAACATCGCTTACTGGAGTGCACATGAGACGGGCAGCTGTGATCCTGCTGGTGATTTCCCTCACCGGTTCAATGACTGGCGCAGGACGCTCTCGATGGTTGCACCGTTCCTCCGAATCAACGTGATGAAAACGTCGCCGTTGTCTTTGATCCAAACCTCTGTTTTAACGATTATACTAAGGTAATACCTGACATGGGAAATGATCACCTCATAAACATCTCCGAGATTAGAAATGTGAGAAAAAGTGATCCACAAGAACTTATTCAAAAGTCAGCAGCTATACTCAGATGAACCTCAAAACTTGTTTTATTCTCTCTTGAGTGGATTCCAGTAACCGCACAGACTGAATAAAAAGTCCCTCTTCTAACACACAAAGTATTACGTAGTCTTTCCCCACAACACCTCATTGATTTACTCCCTACAATCCCACTGGCATCCTCTGTTCGCAAAATGTGAGACTCCATGTCATTCCCTGTAGTCAAGAGAAAACAGCTGGGGCAGAGCTTTGTGTTTGTGTTTTCAGTGAATAAGACAATATCTGAGGGCCTCTTTTGGTCCAGGCTACTTGCCCTGGAGCACTCTCACATACACACACATACACCCACTTTGGGTTCATATCTTAAAATCTGTTTCTCTTGCTTTTAAATGAGGTATTTGTTCGCTTTTGTAGCGCTGTAAAGCACTTTGTGACAAAAAGGCTGTCTTGGGGGGGGAAGAGAATCTAGGCTGCAAGCAGGGAAAAACACTGACACACCTACAGTTCAGTTTGATTACTAAGTGAATTACAAATACTGGTGTGGAACAAAGTTGAAACAGTTTTATTTAGATTATATTAAGACTGAATATTGGGATAAAAAGTAAGGAGACGGCAACCTGTAGCAAGCATTTGTCTCTGCAGTGATGAGTCAAAGACGTACCAGAAGAACAATCTAATGTGCCTGACTTGTTTTATGGAGGCATATACCATGTATTTATTTAAAGTATACGATAGAGTTGGATTTGAACCTGCAGCATTGCAAAAATATGATTTCCCACCAGGACACCCCAGCAACTTTCACTCTTCAATACAGTACATGTCATTTAAAGAAACTCTAATACAGTGACGCCAATATTCCCAAAGAGGGCAGCATTTACTCACAGTTCCCATCATGCAGCATCTCACCGAGGCCCACGGTGTGCATCAGGCCAACTCTACATTCCAGGTTCAACAATGGATATTTCATTACGGGCTCTAAAGTGCAGTTCTAGGCGTAAAGGCTGTGTAACAGTATCTTTAGAAGCCGACATCTATTTCTGTGTATGTTTGTATTGCTTTTAATAGGGGAAAAGTAGGAGGTGGTGATGGTATGGGGATATCTAAGCATCAAGAAAGGATTTTTTAATATACAAAATGTTAGGATTATGTAGGTGAACAATATAGGATATAAGTGCTTTTAAGCATTGTATATTTTAACAAGGCTCTGAAATCCAAGTTGAACAAAGAAACAAAAAGAATTGTCTTGTATTTGAGGAACATGACCCATAATACTCCAGGGAATAAAAATGTGTGTATTTTATTAGAATAAAGAAAAGCATAGGTATTTTCAATGGGGAACGGGAGACGGAGGCAAAGGGAAGAGAAGAAGAGGCGGGAACTGATGAAGAAGAAAACGTCATAACTGCCCCCCCCCCCACACACACACCCTCCTTTTCAGAAACGCACTGAAAGAAGAAATTACCCCATGGAAGTTAATGAAGTCTCACAAGTTGATGAGGGGAAAATTGCGGCGAAGAGGGGTCAGCGCTTTCTCTTTAGCCTTTCCCTCTTCCGCGGAAAATGGCCGCGGTCAAGATCCATACTTTTAGAGGACGCCGAGCACTCCAACGGAGAGACGGAGTGAGAGAAAGAGAGAGAGAGAGAGAAAGAGAGAGAGAGAGAGAGAGAGAGAGAGAGGTGGGGGGAGAGAGAGAGAAAGAGAGAGCACCAAGATTAATGGTATTAAGTGGTAGCACTTGGCAATGCGGTAACATATCGTCTATGTTCTCTATTCCGAAGCTGATAGTTTCATAGACCTTGGCTTTACGCATTGACTTTTAGCCGTGATTTACAGGATTCAAATAATCCGTCTGGCTTTTTTTTTTTTATCACCGCAACCTAGCTAAGACCTACAAGCATCTTCAGCCTATGGAATGAAATCAGTGCCGGAAAAATCGTAATCGGGGAAAATACAATCACACACTTTTGAGTCCTAGTTATCATGCGCAACAACGTAGCAAACATATTACAGACCAGAGTGAACTTTCCTTAAAGGTTTCACTGTACGCCTCGGTTTAATGTCACTCCAAAATCGAAGGGGCGAGGCCGCTTTAGAAACGTTTGTGTCACTGTACATGTTGACATTTTGGATGCTACCCCGTGAACCCGCTTTCTAGATCATGGGATGGGGGGGGGGTGTGTGTGTGTGTGTGTGTGTGCAGTATTTTATCTGACAGGAACACACACATACACATACACATACACATACACACACGCGTGCTCAGTATCAGATAGGATCTAATGGCAAATCTCCTGTGCCTCTCTCTGTTGATTTGCAGTGATTTTCGTATAAAGTTTGACATTTCGAGTTTAAGTCTGACACGCTGTGATTTTCTAGCATGATGATAACATGACTGCCACTGAATTTTCTACACATGCTATTCTATGGTACTCATTGGTATGGTAGTATATCATTCTGTTAAACTCTGAATTGGGCCTCTATGTGAATGCTCACCTTGGATTATGGCACGAGGGATATTAACAGCATATCCTGTGTATTGATAAATACACTGTAATGTAATAGCAAACTGTAGGTGATAATGTTACTTTTTTGCTTTTGTTTGTTTGCAGAGTATCTGCAAACAAAAGGACATTCTTGAGAAATTGCCAGAAAATGTGGTGTGTGAACATACCTGTATAATTATACCATGGTTTCTGATTGATGCTGTAAATGTATAGATAGATAGATAGATAGATAGATAGATAGATGAAAAATAACAAAAAAAATCGATAAAATTTAGAATCAACTTAGATTTAGTTTATAAATCCAAGGAATCTATGACTTTGTTTTTCACATGACAACATACTCCATCTCTTATTTTTCTCCATAACCCCAAAAATATAGTTTCCTGACAAAAATAAAACAAAAAAAATTGTACTTTCCAGAAAATCGACTATTTTTTTAGCCTCACTTTCTTGAATGTTCAAAACGTCTCCATCGCCAGCTGGAAATCGTAGTTTATCTACCTCTTATTTCATCACTTCATCACACTAGGCCTGTGTAGCCCTTCCATTCTTACTTCTCCACACACACACTTCTCCACACCACACACACTCGGGGCGTGTCACGCTGTCTTTTCCCGCCGACACACGCGGCGTGGAGACCTCGCCTTTCCCTCTCGCTCGGCGGGACCAGACTTGTGATCAAGTTGAGCAGGGGAGCCGACGAGAAGTCACTCAAATCGCCCTCTCTTCCCCTAATGAGCAAAGTGTCCCGTGGGAGCCGAGTCCGAGACAGCATGGGAGCGCGCACACACACACATGCACACACACACACACACACACACACACACACACACACACACACAGACCCTCAACGGGATGAAATCCAGAGGATCAGGACCAAAGTCCCGTCTGCCTTTGAGTAACTTTAAAAGGTTTCCCGGTGTTTTGGATTTGAAGAATGAAGAGAGAATTGACGTGTGTGTGTGTGTGTGTAGGTGTGTGTGTGTGTGTGTGTCGTGCGAGAAAGGTATCAGCTTGTCGGACCAGACAGGGAGCCATCATCAAAATCCCCCCTCGTCTATCTCAGCCCCTCAGCCCTCTACTTAAGACCAAAAGGAAAAGAGCGATAGAGCGGTAGATAAAGAGAGAAAAAAAAGACAGAGAGACCTAGAGTGAGAGAGAGAGAGAGAAACAGCAGTGCAGAAACCCCTCAGCGTGTGTGCAGCCTCTCTCCCATCGCGCGGTGCAGCAGGCTGCCTCTCTCGGCCTGTTCAAAGCGTCTGTGTATGCGTGTGTGTGTGTCGTGTGTAGGTGTGTGTGTGTGTGTGAGGGAGTGTGTGAGTGTGTGTGTGTGTGTTTCTTCACAGATGTCCTTGAACAGAACCCCCTCGGCTCTGCGGATCCCTGCTGCCACTGGAGAACATTTGACAAGCAGCAGGCTCTTGTTAGAGCGCTGTCAAATTAAAGGTGTGTGTGAGTGTGAGTGTGTGTGTGTGTGTGTGTGTGTTTCAGAGGCTCTATTCAGAGCCCTGTCAAATTAAAACTACCAAACAAACTGTGTGTGTCAAACAGACAGGCCAAGTCCTGTGTGTGATGGCAGTGGTAGGCCCAGCGCTGCTTTGTGTGTGTTTGTTTGTGTGCGAATATCCGTGTGTGTGTGTGTGTGTGTGTGTGTGTGTGTGGGAGAGAGAGAGAGGGATGGTGGGCCGTGTGTTTGCATGTGCTTTTCTTTTTTACATGCGTGTTTCACTTGTTTGCAGGAAACATAAACACACACACATCGGTGTTAAGGCAGAATCTAATGAGGTGCGTCTAAAGGTAAAACAGTGTGAGAGCGCGCGAGTGACACACACACACACACACACTGAAAAATAGCCATTAGGGAATACAAAGGTTTAGGGTGATTATGATGTTTTTTGAGCATATATACAGTATAAATACATCTCATTTTGGAAATACATATTTCATATTATTCATATATAATTCATACTTTTACCTTGTTTGATTCTAAATAAATGCATTAGATTAGTTATCAGTTATATCAGTTGGATCAGTTATAATTGCCTCTTTCTTATTTCTTCATAGCTGTCCTTCACACATTTAAATGTATGTCAGTAAATACTGCAGGCTGAATACAGTTTGCCATTGTAACAAATAAAAATGTAAAATGATACAAATAATGCTGTGATAAAGCAGCGGAGTGGTTGAGATAATGCAATGAACATCAGCTGAAAAATGACTGGGAGAATGCAAAGGAAAGCTCCAGCTCTCCTGCAGGTTGTGTGGACAGACACTGATGTAAATACAGGAGACCTTTATGCCAGGACTGTGCATCATTTATATAATATCCCACTGTGTCTGTGTGTGTGCATGTGTGTGTATATGTGTGTGTATGTGTGTGTTCTTGTATTTCTGCACTTATGAGGACCAAATGTCCTAAAATGGATAGAAACATGAGGAAAATCCTCCAAAGTGAGGACATTTTGGCCGGTCCCCACTTCTTTAAAGAATTAGTTTAGGATTAGGACTTGGGTTTAGGGTTAAAATTAGAATTGGGATTATGCTTAGGTTAGGTAAGGGTTAAGATTAAGGTTAGTTTAGTGTTAGGACTTGAGTTCAGGGTCAAGATTAGAATTGAGACCATGTTTAGGGCAGGTAAGGGTTAAAATGAAGGTTAGTTTAGGGTTAAAACTAGATTTGGGATTAGTTTAGGTTAGGTAAAGTTTAAGATTAAGGTTAGTTTAGGGTTAGGATTTGGGTTTAGGGTTACGTTTAGAACTGGAAATATGTTCAATTTAGGTAAGGTTTAAGATTAAGGTTAGTTTAGTTTTAGGACTTGGTTTTAGGGTTAAATTTAGAACTGGATTCATGTTTAGTATAGATAAAGGGTAAAATTAAGATTAGTTTCGGGTTAAGACTTGGGTTTAGGGTTAGGGTTAGAATTGTTGTTGTTATGTTTAGGTTAGGTAAGGGTTAATATTAAGGTTAGTTTAAGGTTAGGATTTAGGTTTAGGGTTAAATTTAGAACTGGAATCATGTTTAAATTAGGTTAAGATTAAAAATAAGGTTAGTTTAGTGTTAGAATTTGGGTTTAAGGTTAAGATTAGAATTGAGATTATGTTTAGGGCAGGTAAGGGTTAAGATTAAGGTTAGTTTTGGGTTAAGATTTAGGTTTAGGGTTAAGTTTAGAACTGGAATCATGTTTAAGTTAGGTTAAAATTAAAAATAAGGTTAGTTTAGGGTTTAGGGTTAAGATTAGGCATCTAAAGGTAGGGTTAAGGTTAAGATTAGGGATTAGGGAATATTGTAGTCAATGAATGTCCTCACAAATCTAGTTATACCAACCTGTGTATATTTAAGCATGCATATTCTTCTGTGTGTACACTACAGAGGCAGTGTGAGTGTTTTAACGTTGCCTCCATTAGTAAAATGTTATGATTTATGCAGTCGCTGGCAGACTAATATCTTTAGAAGTTTTTTCTTTTTTTCTTTTCTCTATCTTGTGGCTGGGAAGCCGATTCATCTTAAAGAGTGATGAGGGGAGGTTGCTCTCTATGCAAAACGCATTAAAGCT